>NW_027141067.1:2500-37877 GCF_036365525.1 Heterodontus francisci
GGGAGAGAGAGATCGAGATTGGGGGGGGGGAGAGAGAGATCGGGAGTGGGGGAGAGAGAGAGATCGAGACTGGGGGAGAGAGAGAGAGAGATCGAGACTGGGGGGGAGAGAGAGATCGAGACTGGGGGAGAGAGAGAGAGAGATCGAGACTGGGGGGGAGAGAGAGATCGAGACTGTGGGGGGAGATAGAGAGAGATCGAGACTGGGGGGGAGAGAGAGATCGAGATTGGGGGGGAGAGAGAGAGAGATCGAGAGTGGGGGAAGAGAGAGAGAGAGATCGAGAGTGGGGGAAGAGAGAGAGAGAGATCGAGACTGGGGGAAGAGAGAGAGAGATCGAGAGTGGGGGAAGAGAGAGAGAGATCGAGAGTGGGGGAAGAGTGAGAGATCGAGACTGGGGGAGAGACAGAGAGAGAGATCGAGACTGGGGGAAGAGAGAGAGAGAGATCGAGACTGGGGGAAGAGAGAGAGAGAGATCGAGACTGGGGGAAGAGAGAGAGAGAGATCGAGACTGGGGGAAGAGAGAGTGATCGAGACTGGGGGAGAGAGAGAGATCGAGACTGGGGGAGAGAGAGAGATCGAGACTGGGGGAGAGAGAGAGAGAGATCGAGACTGGGGGGGAGAGAGAGAGATCGAGCCTGGGGGGGAGAGAGAGAGATCGAGACTGGGGGGGAGAGAGAGAGATCGAGACTGGGGGAGAGAGAGAGAGAGAGATCGAGACTGGGGGAGAGAAAGAGAGAGATCGAGACTGGGGGAGAGAGAGATAGATCGAGACTGGGGGGGGGGGGGGGAGAGAGAGAGATCGAGACTGGGGGAGAGAGAGAGAGATCGAGACTGGGGGAGAGAGAGAGAGATCGAGACTGGGGGGGAGAGAGAGATCGAGACTGGGGGAAGAGAGAGAGAGATCGAGACTGGGGGAAGAGAGAGAGAGAGATCGAGACTGGGGGAAGAGAGAGAGAGAGATCGAGACTGGGGGAAGAGAGAGAGAGAGATCGAGAGTGGGGGAAGAGAGAGAGAGATCGAGAGTGTGGGAAGAGAGAGAGAGATCGAGAGTGGGGGAAGAGTGAGAGATCGAGACTGGGGGAGAGACAGAGAGAGAGATCGAGACTGGGGGAAGAGAGAGAGAGAGATCGAGACTGGGGGAAGAGAGAGAGAGAGATCGAGACTGGGGGAAGAGAGAGTGATCGAGACTGGGGGAAGAGAGAGAGAGATCGAGAGTGTGGGAAGAGAGAGAGAGATCGAGAGTGGGGGAAGAGTGAGAGATCGAGACTGGGGGAGAGACAGAGAGAGATCGAGACTGGGGGAAGAGAGAGAGAGAGATCGAGAGTGGGGGAAGAGAGAGAGAGAGATCGAGACTGGGGGAAGAGAGAGAGAGATCGAGAGTGGGGGAAGAGAGAGAGAGATCGAGAGTGGGGGAAGAGTGAGAGATCGAGACTGGGGGAGAGACAGAGAGAGAGATCGAGACTGGGGGAAGAGAGAGAGAGAGATCGAGACTGGGGGAAGAGAGAGAGAGAGATCGAGACTGGGGGAAGAGAGAGTGATCGAGACTGGGGGAGAGAGAGAGATCGAGACTGGGGGAGAGAGAGAGATCGAGACTGGGGGAAGAGAGAGAGATAGAGATCGAGACTGGGGGAAGAGAGAGATTGAGACTGGGGGAGAGAGGGAGAGATTGAGACTGGGGAAGAGAGAGTGATCGAGACTGGGGGAGAGAGAGATCGAGACTGGGGGAGAGAGAGAGATCGAGACTGGACGAGAGAGAGAGATCGAGACTGGGCGAGAGAGAGAGAGAGATCGAGACTGGGGGGGGGGGGAGAGAGAGAGATCGAGACTGGTGGAAGAGAGAGAGAGAGATCGAGACTGGGGGAGAGTGAGAGATCGAGACTGGGGGGGGGGGAGAGAGAGAGATCGAGACTGGGGGGGAGAGAGAGAGATCGAGACTGGTGGAAGAGAGAGAGAGAGATCGAGACTGGGGGAGAGAGAGAGATCGAGACTGGGGGAGAGAGAGAGAGAGATCGAGAGTGGGGGATGAGAGATAGAAGGATCAACAGTGGGGGAAGAGAGAGAGATCGAGACTGGGGGAAGAGAGAGATCGAGACTGGGGGAGAGAGGGAGAGATCGAGACTGGGGAAGAGAGAGAGAGAGATCGAGACTGGGGAAGAGAGAGAGAGAGAGATCGAGACTGGGGAAGAGAGAGAGAGAGAGATCGAGACTGGGGAAGAGAGAGAGAGAGAGATCGAGACTGGGGGAAGAGAGAGAGAGAGAGATCGAGACTGGGGGAAGAGAGAGAGATCGAGACTGGGGGAGAGAGAGAGATCGAGAGTGGGGGAAGAGAGAGAGAGAGATCGAGAGTGGGGGAGAGAGAGAGAGATCGAGACTGGGGGAAGAGAGAGATCGAGATTGGGGGAGAGAGAGAGAGATCGAGACTGGGGGAGAGAGAGAGATCGAGAGTGGGGGAAGAGAGAGAGAGAGATCGAGAGTGGAGGAAGAGAGAGAGAGAGATCGAGAGTGGGGGAAGAGAGAGAGAGAGATCGAGAGTGGGGGAAGAGAGAGAGAGAGATCGAGAGTGGGGGAAGAGAGAGAGAGAGATCGAGAGTGGGGGAAGAGAGAGAGAGAGATCGAGAGTGGGGGAAGAGAGAGAGAGAGATCGAGAGTGGGGGAAGAGAGAGAGATCGAGAGTGGGGGAGAGAGAGAGAGATCGAGACTGGGGGAGAGAGAGAGATCGAGACTGGGGGAGAGAGAGAGATCGAGACTGGGGGAGAGAGAGAGAGAGATCGAGACTGGGGGAAGAGAGAGTGATCGAGACTGGGGGAAGAGAGAGTGATCGAGACTGGGGCAGAGAGAGAGAGATCGAGACTGGGGCAGAGAGAGAGAGATCGAGACTGGGGGAAGAGAGAGTGATCGAGACTGGGGCAGAGAGAGAGAGATCGAGACTGGGGGAAGAGAGAGTGATCGAGACTGGGGGAAGAGAGAGAGAGAGATCGAGACTGGGGGAAGAGAGAGAGAGAGATCGAGACTGGGGGAGAGAGAGAGAGAGATCGAGACTGGGGGAGAGAGAGAGAGAGATTGAGACTGGGTGAGAGAGAGAGAGAGATTGAGACTGGGTGAGAGAGGGAGAGATCGAGACTGGGGAAGAGAGAGAGAGATCGAGACTGGGGGTGAGAGAGAGAGAGATCGAGACTGGGGGAGAGAGAGAGATTGAGACTGGGGGAGAGAGGGAGAGATTGAGACTGGGGGAGAGAGAGAGAGAGATCGAGACTGTGGGAGAGAGAGAGAGAGATCGAGACTGTGGGAGAGAGAGAGAGAGATCGAGACTGTGGGAGAGAGAGAGAGAGATCGAGACTGGGGGAGAGAGAGAGAGAGATCGAGACTGGGGGAGAGAGAGAGAGAGATTGAGACTGGGGGAGAGAGAGAGAGAGATTGAGACTGGGGGAGAGATAGAGAGAGAGATTGAGACTGGGGGAGAGAGAGAGAGAGATTGAGACTGGGTGAGAGAGAGAGAGAGATTGAGACTGGGTGAGAGAGGGAGAGATCGAGACCGGGGAAGAGAGAGAGAGATCGAGACTGGGGGTGAGAGAGAGAGAGATCGAGACTGGGGGAGAGAGAGAGATCGAGACTGGGGGAGAGAGAGAGATCGAGACTGGGGGAAGAGAGAGAGATCGAGACTGGGGGAAGAGAGAGAGATAGAGATCGAGACTGGGGGAAGAGAGAGATTGAGACTGGGGGAGAGAGGGAGAGATTGAGACTGGGGAAGAGAGAGTGATCGAGACTGGGGGAGAGAGAGATCGAGACTGGGGGAGAGAGAGAGAGAGATCGAGAGTGGGGGAAGAGAGAGAGAGAGATCGAGAGTGGGGGAAGAGAGAGAGAGAGATCGAGAGTGGGGAAGAGAGAGAGAGAGATCGAGAGTGGGGGAAGAGAGAGAGATCGAGAGTGGGGGAAGAGTGAGAGATCGAGACTGGGGGAGAGAGAGAGAGATCGAGACTGGGGGAGAGAGAGAGATCGAGACTGGGGGAGAGAGAGAGAGAGATCGAGACTGGGGGAAGAGAGAGTGATCGAGACTGGGGGAAGAGAGAGTGATCGAGACTGGGGCAGAGAGAGAGAGATCGAGACTGGGGCAGAGAGAGAGAGATCGAGACTGGGGGAAGAGAGAGTGATCGAGACTGGGGCAGAGAGAGAGAGATCGAGACTGGGGGAAGAGAGAGTGATCGAGACTGGGGGAAGAGAGAGAGAGAGATCGAGACTGGGGGAAGAGAGAGAGAGAGATCGAGACTGGGGGAGAGAGAGAGAGAGATCGAGACTGGGGGAGAGAGAGAGAGAGATTGAGAATGGGTGAGAGAGAGAGAGAGATTGAGACTGGGTGAGAGAGGGAGAGATCGAGACTGGGGAAGAGAGAGAGAGATCGAGACTGGGGGTGAGAGAGAGAGAGATCGAGACTGGGGGAGAGAGAGAGATTGAGACTGGGGGAGAGAGGGAGAGATTGAGACTGGGGGAGAGAGAGAGAGAGATCGAGACTGTGGGAGAGAGAGAGAGAGATCGAGACTGTGGGAGAGAGAGAGAGAGATCGAGACTGTGGGAGAGAGAGAGAGAGATCGAGACTGGGGGAGAGAGAGAGAGAGATCGAGACTGGGGGAGAGAGAGAGAGAGATTGAGACTGGGGGAGAGAGAGAGAGAGATTGAGACTGGGGGAGAGATAGAGAGAGAGATTGAGACTGGGGGAGAGAGAGAGAGAGATTGAGACTGGGTGAAAGAGAGAGAGAGATTGAGACTGGGTGAGAGAGGGAGAGATCGAGACTGGGGAAGAGAGAGAGAGATCGAGACTGGGGGTGAGAGAGAGAGAGATCGAGACTGGGGGTGAGAGAGAGAGAGATCGAGACTGGGGGAGAGAGAGAGATCGAGACTGGGGGAAGAGAGAGAGATCGAGACTGGGGGAAGAGAGAGAGATAGAGATCGAGACTGGGGGAAGAGAGAGATTGAGACTGGGGGAGAGAGGGAGAGATTGAGACTGGGGAAGAGAGAGTGATCGAGACTGGGGGAGAGAGAGATCGAGACTGGGGGAGAGAGCGAGATCGAGACTGGGCGAGAGAGAGAGATCGAGACTGGGCGAGAGAGAGAGAGAGATCGAGACTGGGGGAGAGAGAGAGAGAGATCGAGACTGTGGGAGAGAGAGAGAGAGATCGAGACTGGGGGAGAGAGAGAGAGAGATCGAGACTGGGGGAGAGAGAGAGAGAGATTGAGACTGGGGGAGAGAGAGAGAGAGATTGAGACTGGGGGAGAGAGAGAGAGATTGAGACTGGGGGAGAGAGAGAGAGAGATTGAGACTGGGTGAGAGAGGGAGAGATCGAGACTGGGGAAGAGAGAGAGATCGAGACTGGGGGTGAGAGAGAGAGATCGAGACTGGGGGAGAGAGAGAGCGAGATCGAGACTGGGGGAAGAGAGAGAGAGAGAGAGATCGAGACTGGGGGAGAGAGAGAGATCGAGACTGGGGGGGAGAGAGAGAGATCGAGACTGGGGGGGAGAGAGAGAGATCGAGACTGGGGGGGAGAGAGAGAGATCGAGACTGGGGGGGAGAGAGAGAGATCGAGACTGGGGGGGAGAGAGAGAGATCGAGACTGGGGGAGAGAGAGAGAGAGAGATCGAGACTGGGGGAGAGAAAGAGAGAGATCGAGACTGGGGGAGAGAGAGAGAGAGATCGAGACTGGGGGAGAGAGAGATAGATCGAGACTGGGGGGGGAGAGAGAGAGATCGAGACTGGGGGAGAGAGAGATAGATCGAGACTGGGGGGGGGGAGAGAGAGAGATCGAGACTGGGGGGGAGAGAGAGATCGAGACTGGGGGAAGAGAGAGAGAGAGAGAGACTGGGGGAAGAGAGAGAGAGATCGAGACTGGGGGAAGAGAGAGAGAGAGATCGAGACTGGGGGAAGAGAGAGAGAGAGATCGAGACTGGGGGAAGAGAGAGAGAGAGATCGAGACTGGGGGAAGAGAGAGAGAGAGATCGAGACTGGGGGAAGAGAGAGAGAGAGATCGAGACTGGGGGAAGAGAGAGAGAGAGATCGAGACTGGGGGAGAGAGAGAGATCGAGACTGGGGGAAGAGAGAGAGATAGAGATCGAGACTGGGGGAAGAGAGAGATTGAGACTGGGGGAGAGAGGGAGAGATTGAGACTGGGGAAGAGAGAGTGATCGAGACTGGGGGAGAGAGAGATCGAGACTGGGGGAGAGAGAGAGATCGAGACTGGACGAGAGAGAGAGATCGAGACAGGGCGAGAGAGAGAGATCGAGACTGGGCGAGAGAGAGAGAGAGATCGAGACTGGGCGAGAGAGAGAGAGAGATCGAGACTGTGGGAGAGAGAGAGAGAGATCGAGACTGGGGGAGAGAGAGAGAGAGATCGAGACTGGGGGAGAGAGAGAGAGAGATTGAGACTGGGGGAGAGAGAGAGAGAGATTGAGACTGGGGGAGAGAGAGAGAGAGATTGAGACTGGGGGAGAGAGAGAGAGAGATTGAGACTGGGTGAGAGAGAGAGAGAGATTGAGACTGGGTGAGAGAGGGAGAGATCGAGACTGGGGAAGAGAGAGAGATCGAGACTGGGGGTGAGAGAGAGAGATCGAGACTGGTGGAAGAGAGAGAGATCGAGACTGGTGGAAGAGAGAGAGAGAGATCGAGACTGGGGGAGAGAGAGAGATCGAGACTGGGGGAGAGAGAGAGATCGAGACTGGGGGAGAGAGAGAGATCGAGACTGGGGGAGAGAGAGAGATCGAGACTGGGCGAGAGAGAGAGATCGAGACTGGGGGGGAGAGAGAGAGAGATCGAGACTGGGGGAGAGAGAGAGAGAGATCGAGACTGTGGGAGAGAGAGAGAGAGATCGAGACTGGGGGAGAGAGAGAGAGAGATCGAGACTGGGGGAGAGAGAGAGAGAGATTGAGACTGGGGGAGAGAGAGAGAGAGATTGAGACTGGGTGAGAGAGAGAGAGAGATTGAGACTGGGTGAGAGAGGGAGAGATCGAGACTGGGGAAGAGAGAGAGATCGAGACTGGGGGTGAGAGAGAGAGATCGAGACTGGGGGAGAGAGAGAGCGAGATCGAGACTGGGGGAAGAGAGAGAGAGAGAGATCGAGACTGGGGGAGAGAGAGAGAGATCGAGACTGGGGGAGAGAGAGAGAGATCGAGACTGGGGGGGAGAGAGAGAGATCGAGACTGGGGGGGAGAGAGAGATCGAGACTGGGGGGGAGAGAGAGAGATCGAGACTGGGGGGGAGAGAGAGAGATCGAGACTGGGGGGGAGAGAGAGAGATCGAGACTGGGGGGGGGGAGAGAGAGAGATCGAGACTGGGGGGGGGAGAGAGAGAGATCGAGACTGGGGGGGAGAGAGAGAGATCGAGACTGGGGGACGAGAGAGAGAGATCGAGATTGGGGGAAGAGAGAGAGAGAGATCGAGACTGGGGGAAGAGAGAGAGAGAGATCGAGACTGGGGGAAGAGAGAGAGAGATCGAGACTGGGGGAAGAGAGAGAGAGAGATCGAGACTGGGGGACGAGAGAGAGAGATCGAGATTGGGGGAAGAGAGATTCATCAAGACTGGGGGAGAGAGAGAGATCGAGACTGTGGGATGATAGAGAGAGAGATCGAGACTGGGGGAGAGAGAGAGATCGAGAGTGGGGGAGAGAGAGAGATCGAGAGTGGGGGAGAGAAGGAGAGATCGAGAGTGGGGGAAGAGTGAGAGAGAGATCGAGAGTGGGGGAAGAGAGAGATCGAGACTGGGGGAGAGAGGGTGAGATCGAGAGTGGGGGAAGAGAGAGAGAGAGAGAGATCGAGACTGGGGGAGAGAGAGAGATCGAGACTGGGGGAGAGAGAGAGAGAGATCGAGACTGGGGGAAGAGAGAGTGATCGAGACTGGGGGAAGAGAGAGTGATCGAGACTGGGGCAGAGAGAGAGAGATCGAGACTGGGGCAGAGAGAGAGAGATCGAGACTGGGGGAAGAGAGAGTGATCGAGACTGGGGCAGAGAGAGAGAGATCGAGACTGGGGGAAGAGAGAGTGATCGAGACTGGGGGAAGAGAGAGAGAGAGATCGAGACTGGGGGAAGAGAGAGAGAGAGATCGAGACTGGGGGAGAGAGAGAGAGAGATCGAGACTGGGGGAGAGAGAGAGAGAGATTGAGACTGGGTGAGAGAGAGAGAGAGATTGAGACTGGGTGAGAGAGGGAGAGATCGAGACTGGGGAAGAGAGAGAGAGATCGAGACTGGGGGTGAGAGAGAGAGAGATCGAGACTGGGGGAGAGAGAGAGATTGAGACTGGGGGAGAGAGGGAGAGATTGAGACTGGGGGAGAGAGAGAGAGAGATCGAGACTGTGGGAGAGAGAGAGAGAGATCGAGACTGTGGGAGAGAGAGAGAGAGATCGAGACTGTGGGAGAGAGAGAGAGAGATCGAGACTGGGGGAGAGAGAGAGAGAGATCGAGACTGGGGGAGAGAGAGAGAGAGATTGAGACTGGGGGAGAGAGAGAGAGAGATTGAGACTGGGGGAGAGATAGAGAGAGAGATTGAGACTGGGGGAGAGAGAGAGAGAGATTGAGACTGGGTGAAAGAGAGAGAGAGATTGAGACTGGGTGAGAGAGGGAGAGATCGAGACTGGGGAAGAGAGAGAGAGATCGAGACTGGGGGTGAGAGAGAGAGAGATCGAGACTGGGGGTGAGAGAGAGAGAGATCGAGACTGGGGGAGAGAGAGAGATCGAGACTGGGGGAAGAGAGAGAGATCGAGACTGGGGGAAGAGAGAGAGATAGAGATCGAGACTGGGGGAAGAGAGAGATTGAGACTGGGGGAGAGAGGGAGAGATTGAGACTGGGGAAGAGAGAGTGATCGAGACTGGGGGAGAGAGAGATCGAGACTGGGGGAGAGAGCGAGATCGAGACTGGGCGAGAGAGAGAGATCGAGACTGGGCGAGAGAGAGAGAGAGATCGAGACTGGGGGAGAGAGAGAGAGAGATCGAGACTGTGGGAGAGAGAGAGAGAGATCGAGACTGGGGGAGAGAGAGAGAGAGATCGAGACTGGGGGAGAGAGAGAGAGAGATTGAGACTGGGGGAGAGAGAGAGAGAGATTGAGACTGGGGGAGAGAGAGAGAGATTGAGACTGGGGGAGAGAGAGAGAGAGATTGAGACTGGGTGAGAGAGGGAGAGATCGAGACTGGGGAAGAGAGAGAGATCGAGACTGGGGGTGAGAGAGAGAGATCGAGACTGGGGGAGAGAGAGAGCGAGATCGAGACTGGGGGAAGAGAGAGAGAGAGAGAGAGAGATCGAGACTGGGGGAGAGAGAGAGATCGAGACTGGGGGGGAGAGAGAGAGATCGAGACTGGGGGGGGAGAGAGAGAGATCGAGACTGGGGGGGAGAGAGAGAGATCTAGACTGGGGGGGAGAGAGAGAGATCGAGACTGGGGGGGAGAGAGAGAGATCGAGACTGGGGGAGAGAGAGAGAGAGAGATCGAGACTGGGGGAGAGAAAGAGAGAGATCGAGACTGGGGGAGAGAGAGAGAGAGATCGAGACTGGGGGAGAGAGAGATAGATCGAGACTGGGGGGGGAGAGAGAGAGATCGAGACTGGGGGAGAGAGAGATAGATCGAGACTGGGGGGGGGGAGAGAGAGAGATCGAGACTGGGGGGGAGAGAGAGATCGAGACTGGGGGAAGAGAGAGAGAGAGAGAGACTGGGGGAAGAGAGAGAGAGATCGAGACTGGGGGAAGAGAGAGAGAGAGATCGAGACTGGGGGAAGAGAGAGAGAGAGATCGAGACTGGGGGAAGAGAGAGAGAGAGATCGAGACTGGGGGAAGAGAGAGAGAGAGATCGAGACTGGGGGAAGAGAGAGAGAGAGATCGAGACTGGGGGAAGAGAGAGAGAGAGATCGAGACTGGGGGAGAGAGAGAGATCGAGACTGGGGGAAGAGAGAGAGATAGAGATCGAGACTGGGGGAAGAGAGAGATTGAGACTGGGGGAGAGAGGGAGAGATTGAGACTGGGGAAGAGAGAGTGATCGAGACTGGGGGAGAGAGAGATCGAGACTGGGGGAGAGAGAGAGATCGAGACTGGACGAGAGAGAGAGATCGAGACTGGGCGAGAGAGAGAGAGAGATCGAGACTGGGCGAGAGAGAGAGAGAGATCGAGACTGTGGGAGAGAGAGAGAGAGATCGAGACTGGGGGAGAGAGAGAGAGAGATCGAGACTGGGGGAGAGAGAGAGAGAGATTGAGACTGGGGGAGAGAGAGAGAGAGATTGAGACTGGGGGAGAGAGAGAGAGAGATTGAGACTGGGTGAGAGAGAGAGAGAGATTGAGACTGGGTGAGAGAGAGAGAGAGATTGAGACTGGGTGAGAGAGGGAGAGATCGAGACTGGGGAAGAGAGAGAGATCGAGACTGGGGGTGAGAGAGAGAGATCGAGACTGGGGGTGAGAGAGAGAGATCGAGACTGGTGGAAGAGAGAGAGATCGAGACTGGTGGAAGAGAGAGAGAGAGATCGAGACTGGGGGAGAGAGAGAGATCGAGACTGGGGGAGAGAGAGAGATCGAGACTGGGGGAGAGAGAGAGATCGAGACTGGGGGAGAGAGAGAGATCGAGACTGGGCGAGAGAGAGAGATCGAGACTGGGGGGGAGAGAGAGAGAGATCGAGACTGGGGGAGAGAGAGAGAGAGATCGAGACTGTGGGAGAGAGAGAGAGAGATCGAGACTGGGGGAGAGAGAGAGAGAGATCGAGACTGGGGGAGAGAGAGAGAGAGATTGAGACTGGGGGAGAGAGAGAGAGAGATTGAGACTGGGTGAGAGAGAGAGAGAGATTGAGACTGGGTGAGAGAGGGAGAGATCGAGACTGGGGAAGAGAGAGAGATCGAGACTGGGGGTGAGAGAGAGAGATCGAGACTGGGGGAGAGAGAGAGCGAGATCGAGACTGGGGGAAGAGAGAGAGAGAGAGATCGAGACTGGGGGAGAGAGAGAGAGATCGAGACTGGGGGAGAGAGAGAGAGATCGAGACTGGGGGGGAGAGAGAGAGATCGAGACTGGGGGGGAGAGAGAGATCGAGACTGGGGGGGAGAGAGAGAGATCGAGACTGGGGGGGAGAGAGAGAGATCGAGACTGGGGGGGAGAGAGAGAGATCGAGACTGGGGGGGGGGGAGAGAGAGAGATCGAGACTGGGGGGGGAGAGAGAGAGATCGAGACTGGGGGGGAGAGAGAGAGATCGAGACTGGGGGACGAGAGAGAGAGATCGAGATTGGGGGAAGAGAGAGAGAGAGATCGAGACTGGGGGAAGAGAGAGAGAGAGATCGAGACTGGGGGAAGAGAGAGAGAGATCGAGACTGGGGGAAGAGAGAGAGAGAGATCGAGACTGGGGGACGAGAGAGAGAGATCGAGATTGGGGGAAGAGAGATTCATCAAGACTGGGGGAGAGAGAGAGATCGAGACTGTGGGATGATAGAGAGAGAGATCGAGACTGGGGGAGAGAGAGAGATCGAGAGTGGGGGAGAGAGAGAGATCGAGAGTGGGGGAGAGAAGGAGAGATCGAGAGTGGGGGAAGAGTGAGAGAGAGATCGAGAGTGGGGGAAGAGAGAGATCGAGACTGGGGGAGAGAGGGTGAGATCGAGAGTGGGGGAAGAGAGAGAGAGAGAGAGATCGAGAGTGGGGGAAGAGAGAGAGAGAGATAGATCGAGACTGGGGGGGAGAGAGAGAGATCGAGACTGGGGGGAGAGAGAGAGAGAGAGAGAGATCGAGACTGGGGGAAGAGAGAGAGAGATCGAGACTGGGGGAAGAGAGAGAGAGATCGAGACTGGGGGAAGAGAGAGAGAGAGATCGAGACTGGGGGAAGAGAGAGAGAGAGATCGAGACTGGGGGAAGAGAGAGCGAGAGATCGAGACTGGGGGAAGAGAGAGCGAGAGATCGAGACTGGGGGAAGAGAGAGAGAGAGATCGAGACTGGGGGAAGAGAGTGATCGAGACTGGGGGAGAGAGAGAGATCGAGACTGGGGGAGAGAGAGAGATCGAGACTGGGGGAGAGAGAGAGATCGAGACTGGGGGAAGAGAGAGAGATAGAGATCGAGACTGGGGGAAGAGAGAGATTGAGACTGGGGGAGAGAGGGAGAGATTGAGACTGGGGAAGAGAGAGTGATCGAGACTGGGGGAGAGAGAGATCGAGACTGGGGGAGAGAGAGAGATCGAGACTGGGCGAGAGAGAGAGATCGAGACTGGGCGAGAGAGAGAGAGAGATCGAGACTGGGGGAGAGAGAGAGAGAGATCGAGACTGTGGGAGAGAGAGAGAGAGATCGAGACTGGGGGAGAGAGAGAGAGAGATCGAGACTGGGGGAGAGAGAGAGAGAAATCGAGACTGGGGGAGAGAGAGAGAGAGATTGAGACTGGGGGAGAGAGAGAGAGAGATTGAGACTGGGTGAGAGAGAGAGAGAGATTGAGACTGGGTGAGAGAGGGAGAGATTGAGACTGGGTGAGAGAGGGAGAGATCGAGACTGGGGAAGAGAGAGAGAGATCGAGACTGGGGGTGAGAGAGAGAGAGATCGAGACTGGGGGAGAGAGAGAGATCGAGACTGGGGGAGAGAGAGAGATCGAGACTGGGGGAGAGAGAGAGATCGAGACTGGGGGAAGAGAGAGAGATAGAGATCGAGACTGGGGGAAGAGAGAGATTGAGACTGGGGGAGAGAGGGAGAGACTGAGACTGGAGAAGAGAGAGTGATCGAGACAGCGGGAGAGAGAGATCGAGACTGGGGGAGAGAGAGAGATCGAGACTGGGGGAAGAGAGAGAGATAGAGATCGAGACTGGGGGAAGAGAGAGATTGAGACTGGGGGAGAGAGGGAGAGATTGAGACTGGGGAAGAGAGAGTGATCGAGACTGGGGGAGAGAGAGATCGAGACTGGGGGAGAGAGAGAGATCGAGACTGGGCGAGAGAGAGAGATCGAGACTGGGCGAGAGAGAGAGAGAGATCGAGACTGGGGGAGAGAGAGAGAGAGATCGAGACTGGGCGAGAGAGAGAGATCGAGACTGGGGAAGAGAGAGAGATCGAGACTGGGGGTGAGAGAGAGAGATCGAGACTGGGGGAGAGAGAGAGCGAGATCGAGACTGGGGGAAGAGAGAGAGAGAGAGATCGAGACTGGGGGAGAGAGAGAGATCGAGACTGGGGGGGAGAGAGAGAGATCGAGACTGGGGGGGAGAGAGAGAGATCGAGACTGGGGGGGAGAGAGAGAGATCGAGACTGGGGGAGAGAGAGAGAGAGAGATCGAGACTGGGGGAGAGAAAGAGAGAGATCGAGACTGGGGGAGAGAGAGAGAGAGATCGAGACTGGGGGAGAGAGATAGATCGAGACTGGGGGGGGAGAGAGAGAGATCGAGACTGGGGGAGAGAGAGATAGATCGAGACTGGGGGGGGGAGAGAGAGAGATCGAGACTGGGGGGGAGAGAGAGATCGAGACTCGGGGAAGAGAGAGAGAGAGAGAGAGAGACTGGGGGAAGAGAGAGAGAGATCGAGACTGGGGGAAGAGAGAGAGAGATCGAGACTGGGGGAAGAGAGAGAGAGAGATCGAGACTGGGGGAAGAGAGAGAGAGAGATCGAGACTGGGGGAAGAGAGAGAGAGAGATCGAGACTGGGGGAGAGAGAGAGATCGAGACTGGGGGAGAGAGAGAGATCGAGACTGGGGGAAGAGAGAGAGATAGAGATCGAGACTGGGGGAAGAGAGAGATTGAGACTGGGGGAGAGAGGGAGAGATTGAGACTGGGGAAGAGAGAGTGATCGAGACTGGGGGAGAGAGAGATCGAGACTGGGGGAGAGAGAGAGATCGAGACTGGGCGAGAGAGAGAGATCGAGACTGTGGGAGAGAGAGAGAGAGATCGAGACTGTGGGAGAGAGAGAGAGAGATCGAGACTGTGGGAGAGAGAGAGAGAGATCGAGACTGGGGGAGAGAGAGAGAGAGATCGAGACTGGGGGAGAGAGAGAGAGAGATCGAGACTGGGGGAGAGAGAGAGAGAGATTGAGACTGGGGGAGAGAGAGAGAGAGATTGAGACTGGGGGAGAGAGAGAGAGAGATTGAGACTGGGGGAGAGAGAGAGAGAGATTGAGACTGGGGGAGAGAGAGAGAGAGATTGAGACTGGGTGAGAGAGAGAGAGAGATTGAGTCTGGGTGAGAGAGGGAGAGATCGAGACTGGGGAAGAGAGAGAGAGATCGAGACTGGGGTTGAGAGAGAGAGATCGAGACTGGTGGAAGAGAGAGAGATCGAGACTGGTGGAAGAGAGAGAGAGAGATCGAGACTGGGGGAGAGAGAGAGATCGAGACTGGGGGAGAGAGAGAGATCGAGACTGGGGGAGAGAGAGAGATCGAGACTGGGGGAAGAGAGAGATTGAGACTGGGGGAGAGAGGGAGCGTTTGAGACTGGGGAAGAGAGAGTGATCGAGACTGGGGGAGAGAGAGATCGAGACTGGGGGAGAGAGAGAGATTGAGACTGGGCGAGAGAGAGAGATCGAGACTGGGCGAGAGAGAGAGAGATCGAGACTGGGGGAGAGAGAGAGATTGAGACTGGGGGAGAGAGGGAGAGATTGAGACTGGGGAAGAGAGAGTGATCGAGACTGGGGGAGAGAGAGATCGAGACTGGGGGAGAGAGAGAGATTGAGACTGGGCGAGAGAGAGAGATCGAGACTGGGGGAGAGAGGGAGAGATCGTGACTGGGGGAGAGAGAGACATCGAGACTGGGGAAGAGAGAGAGAGAGAGATCGAGAGTGGGGGAAGAGAGAGAGAGAGATCGAGAGTGGGGGAAGAGAGAGAGAGAGATCGAGAGTGGGGGAAGAGAGAGAGAGAGATCGAGAGTGGGGGAAGAGAGAGAGAGAGATCGAGACTGGGGGAAGAGAGAGAGAGAGATCGAGACTGGGGGAAGAGAGAGAGATCGAGACTGGGGAAGAGAGAGAGAGATCGAGACTGGGGGAGAGCGGGAGAGATCGTGACTGGGGGAGAGAGAGAGATCGAGACTGGGGGAGAGAGAGAGATATCGAGACTGGGGGAGAGAGAGAGATATCGAGACTGGGGGAAGAGAGAGAGATCGAGACTGGGGAAGAGAGAGAGTTCGAGACTGGGGAAGAGAGGGAGAGATCGAGACTGGGGGAGAGAGGGAGAGATCGAGACTGGGGGAGAGAGGGAGAGATCGAGACTGGGGGAGAGAGGGAGAGATCGAGACTGGGGGAGAGAGGGAGAGATCGAGACTGGGGGAGAGAGGGAGAGATCGTGACTGGGGGAGAGAGAGAGATCGAGACTGGGGGAGAGAGAGAGATCGAGACTGGGCGAGAGAGAGAGAGAGATCGAGACTGGGGGAGTTGAGAGAGAGAGAACGAGACTGGGGGAGAGAGAGAGAGAGATCGAGACTGGGGGAGAGAGAGAGAGAGATTGAGACTGGGGGAAGAGACAGAGAACGAGACTGGGGGAGAGAGAGAGAGATCGAGATTGGGGGAAGACAGAGAGAGGGAGAGATCGAGACTGGGGAAGAGAGATTGATCGAGACTGGGGGAAGAGAGAGAGAGAGATCGAGACTGGTGGAAGAGAGAGAGAGAGATCGAGACTGGGGGAGAGAGAGAGCGAGATCGAGACTGGGGGAAGATAGAGAGAGACATCGAGACTGGGGGAGAGAGAGATCGAGAGTGGGGGAGAGAGAGAGATCGAGAGTGGGGGAGAGAGAGAGATCGAGAGTGGGGGAGAGAGAGAGAGAGATCGAGACTGGGGGAGAGAGGGAGAGATCGAGAGTGGGGGAAGAGAGAGAGAGAGAGAGATCGAGAGTGGGGGAAGAGAGAGAGATCGAGAGTGGGGGGGAGAGAGAGATCGAGAGTGGGGGGGAGAGAGAGATCGAGAGTGGGGGGGGAGAGAGAGATCGAGACTGGGGGGGAGAGAGAGATCGAGACTGGGGGAGGGGGGGAAGAGAGAGATTAACACTGGGGGGGGGGAGAGAGATCGAGACTGGGGGGAGAGAGAGAGATCGAGACTGGGGGAAGAGAGAGAGAGAGATCGAGACTGGGGGAAGAGAGAGAGAGATCGAGACTGGGGGAGAGAGAGAGATCGAGACTGGGGGAGAGAGAGAGAGAGAGATCGAGACTGGGGGAAGAGAGAGAGAGAGATCGAGACTGGGGGAAGAGAGAGAGAGAGATCGAGACTGGGGGAAGAGAGAGAGAGAGATCGAGTCTGGGGGAAGAGAGAGAGAGAGAGATCGAGACTGGGGGAAGAGAGAGAGAGAGATCGAGACTGGGGGAAGAGAGAGAGAGAGATCGAGACTGGGGGAAGAGAGAGAGAGATCGAGAGTGGGGGAAGAGAGAGAGATAGATCGAGACTGGGGGAAGAGAGAGAGATAGATCGAGACTTGGGGAAGAGAGAGAGATCTAGACTTGGGGAAGAGAGAGAGAGATCGAGACTGGGGGGAGAGAGAGAGAGAGATCGAGACTGGGGGGAGAGAGAGAGATCGAGACTGGGGGGGGGAGAGAGAGATCGAGACTAGGGGGGGGGGAGAGAGAGATCGACACTGGGGGGGGGGGAGAGAGAGATCGAGACTGGGGGAGAGAGAGAGATCGAGACTGGGGGAAGAGAGAGAGAGAGATCGAGACTGGGGGAAGAGAGAGAGAGATTGAGACTGGGGGAGAGAGAGAGAGAGATCGAGACTGGGGGAAGAGAGAGAGAGAGATCGAGACTGGGGGAAGAGAGAGAGAGATTGAGACTGGGGGAGAGAGAGAGAGAGATCGAGACTGGGGGAAGAGAGAGAGAGAGATCGAGACTGGGGGAAGAGAGAGAGAGATCGAGACTGGGGGAAGAGAGAGAGAGAGATCGAGACTGGGGGGGGGGGGAGAGAGAGATCGAGACTAGGGGGGGGGAGAGAGAGATCGAGACTGGGGGAAGAGAGAGAGAGAGATCGAGACTGGGGGGGGGGGGGGAGAGAGAGATCGAGACTAGGGGGGGAGAGAGAGATCGACACTGGGGGGGGGAGAGAGAGATCGAGACTGGGGGAGAGAGAGAGATCGAGACTGGGGGAAGAGAGAGAGAGAGATCGAGACTGGGGGAAGAGAGAGAGAGAGATCGAGACTGGGGGAAGAGAGAGAGAGATTGAGACTGGGGGAAGAGAGAGAGAGAGAGATCGAGACTGGGGCAAGAGAGAGAGAGAGAGATCGAGACTGGGGCAAGAGAGAGAGAGAGAGATCGAGACTGGGGGGGGGGAGAGAGAGATCGAGACTGGGGGGGAGAGAGAGATCGAGAGTGGGGGGGAGAGAGAGATCTAGAGTGGGGGGGAGAGAGAGATCTAGAGTGGGGGGGGAGAGAGAGATCGAGACTGGGGGGGAGAGAGAGATCGAGACTGGGGGAGGGGGGGGGGAAGAGAGAGATTAACACTGGGGGGGCGGGGAGAGAGATCGAGACTGGCGGAGAGAGAGAGAACGAGACTGGGGGAAGAGAGAGAGAGAGATCGAGACTGGGGAAGAGAGAGAGAGAGACCGAGACTGGGGGAAGAGAGAGATCGAGACTGGGGGAAGAGAGAGAGAGATCGAGACTGGGGGAAGAGAGAGAGAGATCGAGACTGGGGGAAGAGAGAGAGATCGAGACTGGGCGAGAGAGAGAGAGAGATCGAGACTGGGGGAAGAGAGAGAGAGATCGAGACTGGGGGAGAGAGAGAGAGAGATCGAGACTGGGGGAAGAGAGAGATTGAGACTGGGGGAAGAGACAGAGAACGAGACTGGGGGAGAGAGAGAGAGATCGAGATTGGGGTAAGACAGAGAGAGGGAGAGATCGAGACTGGGGGAGAGAGAGATCGAGAGTGGGGGAGAGAGAGAGATCGAGAGTGGGGGAGAGAGAGAGATCGAGAGTGGGGGAGAGAGAGAGAGAGATCGAGACTGGGGGAGAGAGGGAGAGATCGAGAGTGGGGGAAGAGAGAGAGAGAGATCGAGAGTGGGGGAAGAGAGAGAGAGAGAGAGAGATCGAGAGTGGGGGGGAGAGAGAGATCGAGAGTGGGGGGGAGAGAGAGATCGAGAGTGGGGGGGAGAGAGAGATCGAGACTGGGGGAGGGGGGGAAGAGAGAGATTAACACTGGGGGGGGGGGGAGAGAGATCGAGACTGGGGGAGAGAGAGAGATCGAGACTGGGGGAAGAGAGAGAGAGAGATCGAGACTGGGGGAAGAGAGAGAGAGATCGAGACTGGGGGAAGAGAGAGAGAGATCGAGACTGGGGGAAGAGAGAGAGATCGAGACTGGGGGATGAGGGAGAGAGAGATCGAGAGTGGGGGAGAGAGAGAGATCGAGAGTGGGGGAAGAGAGAGAGAGAGATCGAGAGTGGGGGAAGAGAGAGAGAGAGATCGAGATTGGGGGAAGAGAGAGAGAGAGATCGAGAGTGGGGGAGAGAGAGAGAGATCGAGAGTGGGGGAGAGAGAGAGATCGAGAGTGGGGGAGAGAGAGAAATCGAGAGTGGGGGAGAGAGGGAGAGATCGAGAGTGGGGGAGAGAGGGAGAGATCGAGAGTGGGGGAGAGAGGGAGAGATCGAGAGTGGGGGAAGAGTGAGAGAGAGATCGAGAGTGGGGGAAGAGAGAGAGAGAGATCGAGAGTGGGGGAAGAGAGATAGATCGAGACTGGGGGAGAGAGGAATAGATCGAGACTGGGGGAAGAGAGAGAGATCGAGACTGGGGGAGAGAGAGAGATCGAGAGTGGGGGAGAGAGGGAGAGATCGAGAGTGGGGGAAGAGAGAGAGAGAGATCGAGAGTGGGGGAAGAGAGAGAGAGAGATCGAGAGTGGGGGAAGAGAGAGAGAGAGATCGAGAGTGGGGGAAGAGAGAGAGATAGATCGAGACTGGGGGAAGAGAGAGAGATAGATCGAGAGTGGGGGAAGAGAGAGAGTGATCGAGAGTGGGGGAAGAGAGAGAGAGAGATCGAGAGTGGGGGAAGAGAGAGAGTGAGATCGAGAATGGGGGAAGAGAGAGAGAGAGATCGAGAATGGGGGAAGAGAGAGAGAGAATTCGAGAGTGGGGGAGAGAGAGAGAGAGATCGAGACTGGGAGAGAGAGAGAGAGATCGAGAGTGGGGGAGAGAGAGAGATCGAGAGTGGGGGAGAGAGAGAGATCGAGAGTGGGGGAGAGAGGGAGAGATCGAGAGTGGGGGAAGAGTGAGAGAGAGATCGAGACTGGGCGAGAGAGAGAGAGAGATCGAGACTGGGGGAGAGAGAGAGAGAGATCGAGACTGTGGGAGAGAGAGAGAGAGATCGAGACTGGGGGAGAGAGAGAGAGAGATCGAGACTGGGGGAGAGAGAGAGAGAGATTGAGACTGGGGGAGAGAGAGAGAGAGATTGAGACTGGGGGAGAGAGAGAGAGAGATTGAGACTGGGGGAGAGAGAGAGAGAGATTGAGACTGGGTGAGAGAGAGAGAGAGATTGAGACTGGGTGAGAGAGGGAGAGATCGAGACTGGGGAAGAGAGAGAGATCGAGACTGGGGGTGAGAGAGAGAGATCGAGACTGGTGGAAGAGAGAGAGATCGAGACTGGTGGAAGAGAGAGAGAGAGATCGAGACTGGGGGAGAGAGAGAGATCGAGACTGGGGGAGAGAGAGAGATCGAGACTGGGGGAGAGAGAGAGATCGAGACTGGGGGAAGAGAGAGAGATAGAGATCGAGACTGGGGGAAGAGAGAGATTGAGACTGGGGGAGAGAGGGAGAGATTGAGACTGGGGAAGAGAGAGTGATCGAGACTGGGGGAGAGAGAGATCGAGACTGGGGGAGAGAGAGAGATCGAGACTGGGCGAGAGAGAGAGATCGAGACTGGGGGGGAGAGAGAGAGAGATCGAGACTGGGGGAGAGAGAGAGAGAGATCGAGACTGTGGGAGAGAGAGAGAGAGATCGAGACTGGGGGAGAGAGAGAGAGAGATCGAGACTGGGGGAGAGAGAGAGAGAGATTGAGACTGGGGGAGAGAGAGAGAGAGATTGAGACTGGGTGAGAGAGAGAGAGAGATTGAGACTGGGTGAGAGAGGGAGAGATCGAGACTGGGGAAGAGAGAGAGATCGAGACTGGGGGTGAGAGAGAGAGATCGAGACTGGGGGAGAGAGAGAGCGAGATCGAGACTGGGGGAAGAGAGAGAGAGAGAGATCGAGACTGGGGGAGAGAGAGAGAGATCGAGACTGGGGGAGAGAGAGAGAGATCGAGACTGGGGGGGAGAGAGAGAGATCGAGACTGGGGGGGAGAGAGAGATCGAGACTGGGGGGGAGAGAGAGAGATCGAGACTGGGGGGGAGAGAGAGAGATCGAGACTGGGGGGGAGAGAGAGAGATCGAGACTGGGGGGGGGGGGAGAGAGAGAGATCGAGACTGGGGGGGGGAGAGAGAGAGATCGAGACTGGGGGGGAGAGAGAGAGATCGAGACTGGGGGACGAGAGAGAGAGATCGAGATTGGGGGAAGAGAGAGAGAGAGATCGAGACTGGGGGAAGAGAGAGAGAGAGATCGAGACTGGGGGAAGAGAGAGAGAGATCGAGACTGGGGGAAGAGAGAGAGAGAGATCGAGACTGGGGGACGAGAGAGAGAGATCGAGATTGGGGGAAGAGAGATTCATCAAGACTGGGGGAGAGAGAGAGATCGAGACTGTGGGATGATAGAGAGAGAGATCGAGACTGGGGGAGAGAGAGAGATCGAGAGTGGGGGAGAGAGAGAGATCGAGAGTGGGGGAGAGAAGGAGAGATCGAGAGTGGGGGAAGAGTGAGAGAGAGATCGAGAGTGGGGGAAGAGAGAGATCGAGACTGGGGGAGAGAGGGTGAGATCGAGAGTGGGGGAAGAGAGAGAGAGAGAGAGATCGAGAGTGGGGGAAGAGAGAGAGAGAGATAGATCGAGACTGGGGGGGAGAGAGAGAGATCGAGACTGGGGGGAGAGAGAGAGAGAGAGAGAGATCGAGACTGGGGAAGAGAGAGAGAGATCGAGACTGGGGGAAGAGAGAGAGAGATCGAGACTGGGGGAAGAGAGAGAGAGAGATCGAGACTGGGGGAAGAGAGAGAGAGAGATCGAGACTGGGGGAAGAGAGAGAGAGAGATCGAGACTGGGGGAAGAGAGTGATCGAGACTGGGGGAGAGAGAGAGATCGAGACTGGGGGAGAGAGAGAGATCGAGACTGGGGGAAGAGAGAGAGATAGAGATCGAGACTGGGGGAAGAGAGAGATTGAGACTGGGGGAGAGAGGGAGAGATTGAGACTGGGGAAGAGAGAGTGATCGAGACTGGGGGAGAGAGAGATCGAGACTGGGGGAGAGAGAGAGATCGAGACTGGGCGAGAGAGAGAGATCGAGACTGGGCGAGAGAGAGAGAGAGATCGAGACTGGGGGAGAGAGAGAGAGAGATCGAGACTGTGGGAGAGAGAGAGAGAGATCGAGACTGGGGGAGAGAGAGAGAGAGATCGAGACTGGGGGAGAGAGAGAGAGAAATCGAGACTGGGGGAGAGAGAGAGAGAGATTGAGACTGGGGGAGAGAGAGAGAGAGATTGAGACTGGGTGAGAGAGAGAGAGAGATTGAGACTGGGTGAGAGAGGGAGAGATTGAGACTGGGTGAGAGAGGGAGAGATCGAGACTGGGGAAGAGAGAGAGAGATCGAGACTGGGGGTGAGAGAGAGAGAGATCGAGACTGGGGGAGAGAGAGAGATCGAGACTGGGGGAGAGAGAGAGATCGAGACTGGGGGAGAGAGAGAGATCGAGACTGGGGGAAGAGAGAGAGATAGAGATCGAGACTGGGGGAAGAGAGAGATTGAGACTGGGGGAGAGAGGGAGAGATTGAGACTGGGGAAGAGAGAGTGATCGAGACAGCGGGAGAGAGAGATCGAGACTGGGGGAGAGAGAGAGATCGAGACTGGGGGAAGAGAGAGAGATAGAGATCGAGACTGGGGGAAGAGAGAGATTGAGACTGGGGGAGAGAGGGAGAGATTGAGACTGGGGAAGAGAGAGTGATCGAGACTGGGGGAGAGAGAGATCGAGACTGGGGGAGAGAGAGAGATCGAGACTGGGCGAGAGAGAGAGATCGAGACTGGGCGAGAGAGAGAGAGAGATCGAGACTGGGGGAGAGAGAGAGAGAGATCGAGACTGGGCGAGAGAGAGAGATCGAGACTGGGGAAGAGAGAGAGATCGAGACTGGGGGTGAGAGAGAGAGATCGAGACTGGGGGAGAGAGAGAGCGAGATCGAGACTGGGGGAAGAGAGAGAGAGAGAGATCGAGACTGGGGGAGAGAGAGAGATCGAGACTGGGGGGGAGAGAGAGAGATCGAGACTGGGGGGGAGAGAGAGAGATCGAGACTGGGGGGGAGAGAGAGAGATCGAGACTGGGGGAGAGAGAGAGAGAGAGATCGAGACTGGGGGAGAGAAAGAGAGAGATCGAGACTGGGGGAGAGAGAGAGAGAGATCGAGACTGGGGGAGAGAGATAGATCGAGACTGGGGGGGGAGAGAGAGAGATCGAGACTGGGGGAGAGAGAGATAGATCGAGACTGGGGGGGGGAGAGAGAGAGATCGAGACTGGGGGGGAGAGAGAGAGATCGAGACTGGGGGACGAGAGAGAGAGATCGAGATTGGGGGAAGAGAGAGAGAGAGATCGAGACTGGGGGAAGAGAGAGAGAGAGATCGAGACTGGGGGAAGAGAGAGAGAGATCGAGACTGGGGGAAGAGAGAGAGAGAGATCGAGACTGGGGGACGAGAGAGAGAGATCGAGATTGGGGGAAGAGAGATTCATCAAGACTGGGGGAGAGAGAGAGATCGAGACTGTGGGATGATAGAGAGAGAGATCGAGACTGGGGGAGAGAGAGAGATCGAGAGTGGGGGAGAGAGAGAGATCGAGAGTGGGGGAGAGAAGGAGAGATCGAGAGTGGGGGAAGAGTGAGAGAGAGATCGAGAGTGGGGGAAGAGAGAGATCGAGACTGGGGGAGAGAGGGTGAGATCGAGAGTGGGGGAAGAGAGAGAGAGAGAGAGATCGAGAGTGGGGGAAGAGAGAGAGAGAGATAGATCGAGACTGGGGGGGAGAGAGAGAGATCGAGACTGGGGGGAGAGAGAGAGAGAGAGAGAGATCGAGACTGGGGAAGAGAGAGAGAGATCGAGACTGGGGGAAGAGAGAGAGAGATCGAGACTGGGGGAAGAGAGAGAGAGAGATCGAGACTGGGGGAAGAGAGAGAGAGAGATCGAGACTGGGGGAAGAGAGAGAGAGAGATCGAGACTGGGGGAAGAGAGTGATCGAGACTGGGGGAGAGAGAGAGATCGAGACTGGGGGAGAGAGAGAGATCGAGACTGGGGGAAGAGAGAGAGATAGAGATCGAGACTGGGGGAAGAGAGAGATTGAGACTGGGGGAGAGAGGGAGAGATTGAGACTGGGGAAGAGAGAGTGATCGAGACTGGGGGAGAGAGAGATCGAGACTGGGGGAGAGAGAGAGATCGAGACTGGGCGAGAGAGAGAGATCGAGACTGGGCGAGAGAGAGAGAGAGATCGAGACTGGGGGAGAGAGAGAGAGAGATCGAGACTGTGGGAGAGAGAGAGAGAGATCGAGACTGGGGGAGAGAGAGAGAGAGATCGAGACTGGGGGAGAGAGAGAGAGAAATCGAGACTGGGGGAGAGAGAGAGAGAGATTGAGACTGGGGGAGAGAGAGAGAGAGATTGAGACTGGGTGAGAGAGAGAGAGAGATTGAGACTGGGTGAGAGAGGGAGAGATTGAGACTGGGTGAGAGAGGGAGAGATCGAGACTGGGGAAGAGAGAGAGAGATCGAGACTGGGGGTGAGAGAGAGAGAGATCGAGACTGGGGGAGAGAGAGAGATCGAGACTGGGGGAGAGAGAGAGATCGAGACTGGGGGAGAGAGAGAGATCGAGACTGGGGGAAGAGAGAGAGATAGAGATCGAGACTGGGGGAAGAGAGAGATTGAGACTGGGGGAGAGAGGGAGAGATTGAGACTGGGGAAGAGAGAGTGATCGAGACAGCGGGAGAGAGAGATCGAGACTGGGGGAGAGAGAGAGAGAGATCGAGACTGGGGGAAGAGAGAGAGATAGAGATCGAGACTGGGGGAAGAGAGAGAGATAGAGATCGAGACTGGGGGAAGAGAGAGATTGAGACTGGGGGAGAGAGGGAGAGATTGAGACTGGGAAGAGAGAGTGATCGAGACTGGGGGAGAGAGAGATCGAGACTGGGGGAGAGAGAGAGATCGAGACTGGGCGAGAGAGAGAAATCGAGACTGGGCGAGAGAGAGAGAGAGATCGAGACTGGGGGAGAGAGAGAGAGAGATCGAGACTGGGCGAGAGAGAGAGATCGAGACTGGGGAAGAGAGAGAGATCGAGACTGGGGGTGAGAGAGAGAGATCGAGACTGGGGGAGAGAGAGAGCGAGATCGAGACTGGGGGAAGAGAGAGAGAGAGAGATCGAGACTGGGGGAGAGAGAGAGATCGAGACTGGGGGGGAGAGAGAGAGATCGAGACTGGGGGGGAGAGAGAGAGATCGAGACTGGGGGGAGAGAGAGAGATCGAGACTGGGGGAGAGAGAGAGAGAGAGATCGAGACTGGGGGAGAGAAAGAGAGAGATCGAGACTGGGGGAGAGAGAGAGAGAGATCGAGACTGGGGGAGAGAGATAGATCGAGACTGGGGGGGGAGAGAGAGAGATCGAGACTGGGGGAGAGAGAGATAGATCGAGACTGGGGGGGGGAGAGAGAGAGATCGAGACTGGGGGGGAGAGAGAGATCGAGACTCGGGGAAGAGAGAGAGAGAGAGAGAGAGAGACTGGGGGAAGAGAGAGAGAGATCGAGACTGGGGGAAGAGAGAGAGAGATCGAGACTGGGGGAAGAGAGAGAGAGAGATCGAGACTGGGGGAAGAGAGAGAGAGAGATCGAGACTGGGGGAAGAGAGAGAGAGAGATCGAGACTGGGGGAGAGAGAGAGATCGAGACTGGGGGAGAGAGAGAGATCGAGACTGGGGGAAGAGAGAGAGATAGAGATCGAGACTGGGGGAAGAGAGAGATTGAGACTGGGGGAGAGAGGGAGAGATTGAGACTGGGGAAGAGAGAGTGATCGAGACTGGGGGAGAGAGAGATCGAGACTGGGGGAGAGAGAGAGATCGAGACTGGGCGAGAGAGAGATCGAGACTGGGCGAGAGAGAGAGAGAGATCGAGACTGGGGGAGAGAGAGAGAGAGATCGAGACTGTGGGAGAGAGAGAGATCGAGACTGGTGGAAGAGAGAGAGAGAGATCGAGACTGGTGGAAGAGAGAGAGATCGAGACTGGGGGAGAGAGAGAGATCGAGACTGGGGAGAGAGAGAGATCGAGACTGGGGGAAGAGAGAGATTGAGACTGGGGGAGAGAGGGAGCGTTTGAGACTGGGGAAGAGAGAGTGATCGAGACTGGGGGAGAGAGAGATCGAGACTGGGGGAAGAGAGAGAGATTGAGACTGGGCGAGAGAGAGAGATCGAGACTGGGCGAGAGAGAGAGAGAGATCGAGACTGGGGGAGAGAGAGAGATTGAGACTGGGGGAGAGAGGGAGAGATTGAGACTGGGGAAGAGAGAGTGATCGAGACTGGGGGAGAGAGAGATCGAGACTGGGGGAGAGAGAGAGATTGAGACTGGGCGAGAGAGAGAGATCGAGACTGGGGGAGAGAGGGAGAGATCGTGACTGGGGGAGAGAGAGACATCGAGACTGGGGAAGAGAGAGAGAGAGAGATCGAGAGTGGGGGAAGAGAGAGAGAGAGATCGAGAGTGGGGGAAGAGAGAGAGAGAGATCGAGAGTGGGGGAAGAGAGAGAGAGAGATCGAGAGTGGGGGAAGAGAGAGAGAGAGATCGAGAGTGGGGGAAGAGAGAGAGAGAGATCGAGACTGGGGGAAGAGAGAGAGAGAGATCGAGACTGGGGGAAGAGAGAGAGATCGAGACTGGGGAAGAGAGAGAGAGATCGAGACTGGGGGAGAGCGGGAGAGATCGTGACTGGGGGAGAGAGAGAGATCGAGACTGGGGGAGAGAGAGAGATATCGAGACTGGGGGAGAGAGAGAGATATCGAGACTGGGGGAAGAGAGAGAGATCGAGACTGGGGAAGAGAGAGAGATCGAGACTGGGGAAGAGAGGGAGAGATCGAGACTGGGGGGGGGTGGAGAGAGGGAGAGATCGAGACTGGGGGAGAGAGGGAGAGATCGAGACTGGGGGAGAGAGGGAGAGATCGAGACTGGGGGAGAGAGGGAGAGATCGAGACTGGGGGAGAGAGGGAGAGATCGAGACTGGGGGAGAGAGAGAGATCGAGACTGGGCGAGAGAGAGAGAGAGATCGAGACTGGGGGAGTTGAGAGAGAGAGAACGAGACTGGGGGAGAGAGAGAGAGAGAGATCGAGACTGGGGGAGAGAGAGAGAGAGATTGAGACTGGGGGAAGAGACAGAGAACGAGACTGGGGGAGAGAGAGAGAGATCGAGATTGGGGGAAGACAGAGAGAGGGAGAGATCGAGACTGGGGAAGAGAGATTGATCGAGACTGGGGGAAGAGAGAGAGAGAGATCGAGACTGGTGGAAGAGAGAGAGAGAGATCGAGACAGGGGGAGAGAGAGAGCGAGATCGAGACTGGGGGAAGATAGAGAGAGACATCGAGACTGGGGGAGAGAGAGATCGAGAGTGGGGGAGAGAGAGAGATCGAGAGTGGGGGAGAGAGAGAGATCGAGAGTGGGGGAGAGAGAGAGAGAGATCGAGACTGGGGGAGAGAGGGAGAGATCGAGAGTGGGGGAAGAGAGAGAGAGAGAGAGATCGAGAGTGGGGGAAGAGAGAGAGATCGAGAGTGGGGGGGAGAGAGAGATCGAGAGTGGGGGGAGAGAGAGATCGAGAGTGGGGGGGGAGAGAGAGATCGAGACTGGGGGGGAGAGAGAGATCGAGACTGGGGGAGGGGGGAAGAGAGAGATTAACACTGGGGGGGGGGGAGAGAGATCGAGACTGGGGGGAGAGAGAGAGATCGAGACTGGGGAAGAGAGAGAGAGAGATCGAGACTGGGGGAAGAGAGAGAGAGATCGAGACTGGGGGAGATAGAGAGATCGAGACTGGGGGAGAGAGAGAGAGAGAGATCGAGACTGGGGGAAGAGAGAGAGAGAGATCGAGACTGGGGGAAGAGAGAGAGAGATCGAGAGTGGGGGAAGAGAGAGAGATAGATCGAGACTGGGGGAAGAGAGAGAGATAGATCGAGACTTGGGGAAGAGAGAGAGATCTAGACTTGGGGAAGAGAGAGAGAGATCGAGCCTGGGGGAAGAGAGAGAGAGACATCGAGACTGGGGGGAGAGAGAGAGAGAGATCGAGACTGGGGGGAGAGAGAGAGATCGAGACTGGGGGGGGGGGGAGAGAGAGATCGAGACTAGGGGGGGGGGGAGAGAGAGATCGGACACTGGGGGGGGGGGGGGGAGAGAGAGATCGAGACTGGGGGGGGGGGGAGAGAGAGAGATCGAGACTGGGGGAAGAGAGAGAGAGAGATCGAGACTGGGGGAAGAGAGAGAGAGATTGAGACTGGGGGAGAGAGAGAGAGAGAGAGATCGAGACTGGGGGAAGAGAGAGAGAGAGATCGAGACTGGGGGAAGAGAGAGAGAGAGATTGAGACTGGGGGAGAGAGAGAGAGAGATCGAGACTGGGGGAAGAGAGAGAGAGAGATCGAGACTGGGGGAAGAGAGAGAGAGATCGAGACTGGGGGAAGAGAGAGAGAGAGATCGAGACTGGGGGGGGGAGAGAGAGATCGAGACTAGGGGGGGGGGGGGAGAGAGAGATCGAGACTGAGGGAAGAGAGAGAGAGAGATCGAGACTGGGGGGGGGGGAGAGAGAGATCGAGACTAGGGGGGGAGAGAGAGATCGACACTGGGGGGGGGAGAGAGAGATCGAGACTGGGGGAGAGAGAGAGATCGAGACTGGGGGAAGAGAGAGAGAGAGATCGAGACTGGGGGAAGAGAGAGAGAGAGATCGAGACAGGGGGAAGAGAGAGAGAGATTGAGACTGGGGGAGAGAGAGAGAGAGATCGAGACTGGGGGAAGAGAGAGAGAGAGAGATCGAGACTGGGGCAAGAGAGAGAGAGAGAGATCGAGACTGGGGGGGGGGGGAGAGAGAGAGATCGAGACTGGGGGGGAGAGAGAGATCGAGAGTGGGGGGGAGAGAGAGATCGAGAGTGGGGGGGGAGAGAGAGATCGAGACTGGGGGGGGAGAGAGAGATCGAGACTGGGGGAGGGGGGGGGAAGAGAGAGATTAACACTGGGGGGGCGGGGAGAGAGATCGAGACTGGCGGAGAGAGAGAGAACGAGACTGGGGGAAGAGAGAGAGAGAGATCGAGACTGGGGAAGAGAGAGAGAGAGACCGAGACTGGGGAAGAGAGAGATCGAGACTGGGGGAAGAGAGAGAGAGATCGAGACTGGGGAAGAGAGAGAGAGATCGAGACTGGGGGAAGAGAGAGAGATCGAGACTGGGCGAGAGAGAGAGAGAGATCGAGACTGGGGGAAGAGAGAGAGAGATCGAGACTGGGGGAGAGAGAGAGAGAGATCGAGACTGGGGGAAGAGAGAGATTGAGACTGGGGGAAGAGACAGAGAACGAGACTGGGGGAGAGAGAGAGAGATCGAGATTGGGGGAAGACAGAGAGAGGGAGAGATCGAGACTGGGGGAGAGAGAGATCGAGAGTGGGGGAGAGAGAGAGATCGAGAGTGGGGGAGAGAGAGAGATCGAGAGTGGGGGAGAGAGAGAGAGAGATCGAGACTGGGGGAGAGAGGGAGAGATCGAGAGTGGGGGAAGAGAGAGAGAGAGATCGAGAGTGGGGGAAGAGAGAGAGAGAGAGAGAGATCGAGAGTGGGGGGGAGAGAGAGATCGAGAGTGGGGGGGAGAGAGAGATCGAGAGTGGGGGGGAGAGAGAGATCGAGAGTGGGGGGGAGAGAGAGATCGAGACTGGGGGAGGGGGGGAAGAGAGAGATTAACACTGGGGGGGGGGGGGAGAGAGATCGAGACTGGGGGAGAGAGAGAGATCGAGACTGGGGAAGAGAGAGAGAGAGATCGAGACTGGGGGAAGAGAGAGAGAGATCGAGACTGGGGGAAGAGAGAGAGAGATCGAGACTGGGGGAAGAGAGAGAGATCGAGACTGGGGGATGAGGGAGAGAGAGATCGAGAGTGGGGGAGAGAGAGAGATCGAGAGTGGGGGAAGAGAGAGAGAGAGATCGAGAGTGGGGGAAGAGAGAGAGAGAGAGATCGAGATTGGGGGAAGAGAGAGAGAGAGATCGAGAGTGGGGGAGAGAGAGAGAGATCGAGAGTGGGGGAGAGAGAGAGATCGAGAGTGGGGGAGAGAGAGAAATCGAGAGTGGGGGAGAGAGGGAGAGATCGAGAGTGGGGGAGAGAGGGAGAGATCGAGAGTGGGGGAAGAGTGAGAGAGAGATCGAGAGTGGGGGAAGAGAGAGAGAGAGATCGAGAGTGGGGGAAGAGAGATAGATCGAGACTGGGGGAGAGAGGAATAGATCGAGACTGGGGGAAGAGAGAGAGATCGAGACTGGGGGAGAGAGAGAGATCGAGAGTGGGGGAGAGAGGGAGAGATCGAGAGTGGGGGAAGAGAGAGAGAGAGATCGAGAGTGGGGGAAGAGAGAGAGAGAGATCGAGAGTGGGGGAAGAGAGAGAGAGAGATCGAGAGTGGGGGAAGAGAGAGAGATAGATCGAGACTGGGGGAAGAGAGAGAGATAGATCGAGAGTGGGGGAAGAGAGAGAGTGATCGAGAGTGGGGGAAGAGAGAGAGAGAGATCGAGAGTGGGGGAAGAGAGAGAGTGAGATCGAGAATGGGGGAAGAGAGAGAGAGAGATCGAGAATGGGGGAAGAGAGAGAGAGAATTCGAGAGTGGGGGAGAGAGAGAGAGAGATCGAGACTGGGAGAGAGAGAGAGAGATCGAGAGTGGGGGAGAGAGAGAGATCGAGAGTGGGGGAGAGAGAGAGATCGAGAGTGGGGGAGAGAGGGAGAGATCGAGAGTGGGGGAAGAGTGAGAGAGAGATCGAGAGTGGGGGAAGAGAGAGAGAGAGATCGAGACTGGGGGAGAGAGAGAGATCGAGACTGGGGGAGAGAGGAATAGATCGAGACTGGAGGAAGAGAGAGAGATCGAGACTGGGGAGAGAGAGAGATCAAGACTGGGGGAGAGAGGGAGATCGAGAGTGGGGGAAGAGAGAGAGAGAGATCGAGAGTGGGGGAAGAGAGAGAGAGAGATCGAGAGTGGGGGAAGAGAGAGAGATAGATCGAGACTGGGGGAAGAGAGAGAGATTGATCGAGACTTGGGGAAGAGAGAGAGATCTAGACTGGGGGAAGAGAGAGAGATCGAGACTGGGGGATGAGAGAGAGAGATCGAGTTCGAGACTGGGGGAAGAGAGAGAGAGAGATCGAGACTGGGGGAGAGAGAGAGAGATCGAGACTGGGGGAGAGAGAGAGAGAGAGATCGAGACTGGGGGAAGAGAGAGAGAGATCGAGACTGGGGGAAGAGAGAGAGAGAGAGATCGAGACTGGGGGAAGAGAGAGAGAGAGATCGAGACTGGGGGAAGAGAGAGAGAGAGATCGAGACTGGGGGAAGAGAGAGAGAGAGATCGAGACTGGGGGAAGAGAGAGAGAGATCGAGAGTGGGGGAAGAGAGAGAGATAGATCGAGACTGGGGGAAGAGAGAGAGATTGATCGAGACTTGGGGTAGAGAGAGAGATCTAGACTTGGGGAAGAGAGAGAGAGATCGAGCCTGGGGGAAGAGAGAGAGAGAGATCGAGACTGGGGGGAGAGAGAGAGAGAGATCGAGACTGGGGGGAGAGAGAGAGATCGAGACTGGGGGGAGAGAGAGAGAGAGATCGAGACTGGGGGGAGAGAGAGAGAGAGATCGAGACTGGGGGGGGGGGAGAGAGAGATCGAAACTGGGGGGGGGAGGAGAGAGAGATCGAGACTGGGGGGGGGAGGAGAGAGAGATCGACACTGGGGGGGGGGGGGAGAGAGAGATCGAGACTGGGGGGGGAGGAGAGAGAGATCGACACTGGGGGGGGGGGGGAGAGAGAGATCGAGACTGGGGGGGGGGGGAGAGAGAGATCGAGACTGGGGGGGTGTGGAGAGAGAGATCGACACTGGGGGGGGGGAGAGAGAGATTGAGACTAGGGGAGAGAGAGAGATCGAGACTGGGGGAAGAGAGAGAGAGAGATCGAGACTGGGGGAAGAGAGAGAGAGAGATCGAGACTGGGGGAAGAGAGAGAGAGAGAGAGATCGAGACTGGGGGAGAGAGAGAGAGAGATCGAGACTGGGGGAAGAGAGAGAGAGAGAGATCGAGACTGGGGGGAGAGAGAGATCGAGACTGGGGGGGAGAGAGAGATCGAGAGTGGGGGGGAGAGAGAGATCGAGAGTGGGGGGGAGAGAGAGATCGAGAGTGGGGGGGGAGAGAGAGATCGAGAGTGGGGGGGGAGAGAGAGATCGAGACTGGGGGGGAGAGAGAGATCGAGACTGGGGAGGGGGGGGGGGGAAGAGAGAGATTAACACTGGGGGGGCGGGGAGAGAGATCGAGACTGGGGGAGAGAGAGAGAACGAGACTGGGGGAAGAGAGAGAGAGAGATCGAGACTGGGGAAGAGAGAGAGAGAGACCGAGACTGGGGGAAGAGAGAGAGAGAGATCGAGACTGGGGGAAGAGAGAGAGAGAGAGAGATCGAGACTGGGGGAGAGAGAGAGAGAGATCGAGACTGGGGGAAGAGAGAGAGAGAGAGATCGAGACTGGGGGGGAGAGAGAGATCGAGACTGGGGGGAGAGAGAGATCGAGAGTGGGGGGGAGAGAGAGATCGAGAGTGGGGGGGGAGAGAGAGATCGAGAGTGGGGGGGGAGAGAGAGATCGAGAGTGGGGGGGGAGAGAGAGATCGAGACTGGGGGGAGAGAGAGATCGAGACTGGGGGAGGGGGGGGGGGAAGAGAGAGATTAACACTGGGGGGGCGGGGAGAGAGATCGAGACTGGGGGAGAGAGAGAGAACGAGACTGGGGGAAGAGAGAGAGAGAGATCGAGACTGGGGAAGAGAGAGAGAGAGACCGAGACTGGGGGAAGAGAGAGAGAGAGACCGAGACTGGGGGAAGAGAGAGAGAGATCGAGACTGGGGGAAGAGAGAGAGAGATCGAGACTGGGGGATGAGGGAGAGAGAGATCGAGAGTGGGGGAGAGAGAGAGACCGAGACTGGGGGAAGAGAGAGAGAGAGATCGAGAGTGGGGGAAGAGAGAGAGAGATCGAGATTGGGGGAAGAGAGAGAGAGAGATCGAGAGTGGGGGAGAGAGAGAGAGATCGAGACTGGGGGAGAGAGAGAGATCGAGAGTGGGGGAGAGAGAGAGATCGAGAGTGGGGGAGAGAGGGAGAGATCGAGAGTGGGGGAGAGAGGGAGAGATCGAGAGTGGGGGAAGAGTGAGAGAGAGATCGAGAGTGGGGGAAGAGAGAGAGAGAGATCGAGACTGGGGGAGAGAGAGATAGATCGAGAGTGGGGGAGAGAGAGATAGATCGAGACTGGGGGAAGAGAGAGAGATCGAGACTGGGGGAAGAGAGAGAGATCGAGACTGGGGGAGAGAGAGAGATCGAGAGTGGGGGAGAGAGGGAGAGATCGAGAGTGGGGGAAGAGAGAGAGAGAGATCGAGAGTGGGGGAGAGAGAGAGAGAGATCGAGACTGGGAGAGAGAGAGAGAGATCGAGAGTGGGGGAGAGAGAGAGATCGAGAGTGGGGGAGAGAGAGAGATCGAGAGTGGGGGAGAGAGAGAGATCGAGAGTGGGGGATAGAGGGAGAGATCGAGAGTGGGGGAAGAGTGAGAGAGAGATCGAGAGTGGGGGAAGAGAGAGAGAGAGATCGAGACTGGGGGAGAGAGGAATAGATCGAGACTGGGGGAAGAGAGAGAGATCGAGACTGGGGGAGAGAGAGAGATCGAGACTGGGGGAGAGAGGGAGATCGAGAGTGGGGGAAGAGAGAGAGAGAGATCGAGAGTGGGGGAAGAGAGAGAGAGAGATCGAGAGTGGGGGAAGAGAGAGATCGAGAGTGGGGGAAGAGAGAGAGATAGATCGAGACTGGGGGAAGAGAGAGAGAGAGATCGAGACTGGGGGAAGAGAGAGAGAGAGAGAGATCGAGACTGGGGGAGAGAGAGAGAGAGATCGAGACTGGGGGAAGAGAGAGAGAGAGAGATCGAGACTGGGGGGGAGAGAGAGATCGAGACTGGGGGAGAGAGAGAGATCGAGACTGGGGGAGAGAGGAATAGATCGAGACTGGGGGAAGAGAGAGAGATCGAGACTGGGGGAGAGAGAGAGATCGAGACTGGGGGAGAGAGGGAGATCGAGAGTGGGGGAAGAGAGAGAGAGAGATCGAGAGTGGGGAAGAGAGAGAGAGAGATCGAGAGTGGGGGAAGAGAGAGAGAGAGATCGAGAGTGGGGGAAGAGAGAGATCGAGAGTGGGGGAAGAGAGAGAGATAGATCGAGACTGGGGGAAGAGAGAGAGAGAGATCGAGACTGGGGGAAGAGAGAGAGAGAGAGAGATCGAGACTGGGGGAGAGAGAGAGAGAGATCGAGATCGAGACTGGGGGAGAGAGAGAGAGAGATCGAGACTGGGGGAAGAGAGAGAGAGAGAGATCGAGACTGGGGGGGAGAGAGAGATCGAGACTGGGGGGGGAGAGAGATCGAGAGTGGGGGGGAGAGAGAGATCGAGAGTGGGGGGGGAGAGAGAGATCGAGACTGGGGGGGAGAGAGAGATCGAGACTGGGGGGGAGAGAGAGATCGAGACTGGGGGAGGGGGGGAAGAGAGAGATTAACACTGGGGGGGGGGAGAGAGATCGAGACTGGGGGAGAGAGAGAGATCGAGACTGGGGGAAGAGAGAGAGAGAGATCGAGACTGGGGAAGAGAGAGAGAGAGACCGAGACTGGGGGAAGAGAGAGAGAGATCGAGACTGGGGGAAGAGAGAGAGAGATCGAGACTGGGGGAAGAGAGAGAGAGATCGAGACTGGGGGAAGAGAGAGAGAGATCGAGACTGGGGAAGAGTGAGAGATCGAGACTGGGGAAGAGAGAGAGAGAGATCGAGAGTGGGGGAGAGAGAGAGATCGAGAGTGGGGGAAGAGAGAGAGAGAGATCGAGAGTGGGGGAGAGAGAGAGAGAGAGATCGAGAGTGGGGGAGAGAGAGAGAGAGATCGAGAGTGGGGAGAGAGAGAGAGATCGAGAGTGGGGGAGAGAGAGAGATCGAGAGTGGGGGAGAGAGGGAGAGATCGAGAGTGGGGGAGAGAGGGAGAGATGGAGAGTGGGGGAAGAGTGAGAGAGAGATCGAGAGTGGGGGAAGAGAGAGAGAGAGATCGAGACTGGGGGAGAGAGAGAGATCGAGACTGGGTGAGAGAGGAATAGATCGAGACTGGGGGAGAGATAGAGATCGAGAGTGGGGGAGAGAGGGAGAGATCGAGAGTGGGGGAAGAGAGAGAGAGAGAGATCGAGAGTGGGGGAAGAGAGAGAGAGAGATCGAGAGTGGGGGAAGAGAGAGAGAGAGATCGAGAGTGGGGGAAGAGAGAGAGATAGATCGAGACTGGGGGAAGAGAGAGAGATAGATCGAGAGTGGGGGAAGAGAGAGAGAGATCGAGAGTGGGGGAAGAGAGAGAGAGAGACCGAGAGTGGGGGAAGAGAGAGAGAGAGATCGAGAGTGGGGGAAGAGAGAGAGAGAGATCGAGAGTGGGGGAGAGAGAGAGAGAGAGATCGAGACTGGGGGAGAGAGAGAGAGATCGAGACTGGGGGAGAGAGAGAGATCGAGAGTGGGGGAGAGAGAGAGATCGAGAGTGGGGAGAGAGGGAGAGATCGAGAGATGGGGAAGAGTGAGAGAAAGATCGAGAGTGGGGGAAGAGAGAGAGAGAGATCGAGAGTGGGGGAGAGAGAGAGAGAGATCGAGAGTGGGGGAAGAGAGAGAGAGAGATCGAGAGTGGGGAAGAGAGAGAGAGAGATTGAGAGTGGGGGAAGAGAGAGAGATCCAGACTGGGGGAGAGAGAGAGATCGAGAGTGGTGGAGAGAGATAGAGATCGAGAGTGGGGGAAGAGAGAGAGAGAGATCGAGAGTGGGGGAAGAGAGAGAGAGAGATCGAGAGTGGGGTAAGAGAGAGAGAGAGATTGAGAGTGGGGGAAGAGAGAGAGAGAGATTGAGAGTGGGGGAAGAGAGAGAGATAGATCGAGAGTGGGGGAAGAGAGAGAGATAGATCGAGAGTGGGGGAAGAGAGAGAGATAGATCGAGAGTGGGGGAAGAGAGAGAGATAGATCGAGAGTGGGGGAAGAGAGAGAGATAGATCGCGACTGAGGGAAGAGAGAGAGATAGATCGAGACTGGGGGAAGAGAGAGAGATAGATCGAGAATGGGGGAGAGAGAGAGAGAGATCGAGACTGGGAGAGAGAGAGAGAGATCGAGAGTGGGGGAGAGAGAGAGATCGAGAGTGGGGGAGAGAGAGAGATCGAGAA
>NW_027141068.1:7500-200000 GCF_036365525.1 Heterodontus francisci
CCCACCTCCTCCCAGTTACACACACACCAGGCAGCCTGTTCCCCTATCGGAGGGGGGATTAACCCTCTCACCCACCTCCTCCCAGTTACACACTGGGCAGCCTGTTACCCTATCGGAGGGGGGATTAACCCTCTCACCCACCTCCTCCCAGTTACACACACCAGGCAGCCTGTTACCCTATCGGAGGGGGATTAACCGTCTCACCCACCTCCTCCCAGTTACACACACCGGGCAGCCTGTTCCCCTATCGGAGGGGGGATTATCCCTCTCACCCACCTCCTCCCAGTTGCACACACCGGGCAGCCTGTTCCCCTATCGGAGGGGGGATTAACCCTCTCACCCACCTCCTCCCAGTTACACACACACCGGGCAGCTTGTTCCCCTATCGGAGGGGGGATTAACCCTCTCACCCACCTCCTCCCAGTTACACACACACCGGGCAGCCTGTTCCCCTATCGGAGGGGGGATTAACCCTCTCACCCACCTCCTCCCAGTTACACACACCAGGCAGCCTGTTCCCCTTTCGGAGGGGGGATTAACCCTCTCACCCACCTCCTCCGAGTTACACACACCGGGCAGGCCGTTCCCCTATCGGAGGGGGGATTAACCCTCTCACCCACCTCCTCCCAGTTACACACACACCGGGCAGCCCGTTCCCCTATCGGAGGGGGGATTAACCCTCTCACCCACCTCCTCCCAGTTACACACACACCGGGCAGCCTGTTCCCCTATCGGAGGGGGGATTAACCCTCTCACCCACCTCCTCCCAGTTACACACACACCGGGCAGCCCGTTCCCCTATCGGAGGGGGGATTAACCCTCTCACCCACCTCCTCCCAGTTACACACACCAGGCAGCCCGTTCCCCTTTCGGAGGGGGGATTAACCCTCTCACCCACCTCCTCCGAGTTACACACACCGGGCAGGCCGTTCCCCTATCGGAGGGGGGATTAACCCTCTCACCCACCTCCTCCCAGTTACACACACACCGGGCAGCCCGTTCCCCTATCGGAGGGGGGATTAACCCTCTCACCCACCTCCTCCCAGTTACACACACCGGGCAGCCTGTTCCCCTATCGGAGGGGGGATTAACCCTCTCACCCACCTCCTCCCAGTTACACACACCAGACAGCCTGTTACCCTATCGGAGGGGGGATTAACCCTCTCACCCACCTCCTCCCAGTTACACACACCGGGCAGCCCGTTCCCCTATCGGAGGGGGGATTAACCCTCTCACCCACCTCCTCCCAGTTACACACACACCGGGCAGCCTGTTCCCCTATCGGAGGGGGGATTAACCCTCTCACCCACCTCCTCCCAGTTACACACACCGGGCAGCCTGTTCCCCTATCGGAGGGGGGATTAACCCTCTCACCCACCTCCTCCCAGTTACACACACCGGGCAGCCTGTTCCCCTATCGGAGGGGGGATTAACCCTCTCACCCACCTCCTCCCAGTTACACACACCGGGCAGCCTGTTCCCCTATCGGAGGGGGGGATTAACCCTCTCACCCACCTCCTCCCAGTTACACACACACCGGGCAGCCTGTTCCCCTATCGGAGGGGGGATTAACCCTCTCACCCACCTCCTCCCAGTTACACACACACCGGGCAGCCTGTTCCCCTATCGGAGGGGGGATTAACCCTCTCACCCACCTCCTCCCAGTTACACACACCAGGCAGCCCGTTCCCCTATCGGAGGGGGGATTAACCCTCTCACCCACCTCCTCCCAGTTACACACACACCGGGCAGCCTGTTCCCCTATCGGAGGGGGGATTAACCCTCTCACCCACCTCCTCCCAGTTACACACACACTTGGCAGCCTGTTCCCCTATCAGAGGGGGGATTAACCCTCTCATCCACCTCCTCCCAGTTACACACACACCGGGCAGCCCGTTCCCCTATCGGAGAGGGATTAACCCTCTCACCCACCTCCTCCCAGTTACACACACACCGGGCAGCCCGTTCCCCTATCGGAGGGGGGATTAACCCTCTCACCCACCTCCTCCCAGTTACACACACACCGGGCAGCCTGTTCCCTTATCGGAGGGGGGATTAACCCTCTCACTCACCTCCTCCCAGTTACACACACACCGGGCAGCCCGTTCCCCTCTCGGAGGGGGGATTAACCCTCTCACCCACCTCCTCCCAGTTACACACACCGGGCAGCCCGTTCCCCTAAAGGAGGGGGATTAACCCTCTCACCCACCTCCTCCCAGTTACACACACACCAGGCAGCCTGTTCCCCTATCGGAGGGGGGATTAACCCTCTCACCCACCTCCTCCCAGTTACACACACTGGGCAGCCTGTTCCCCTATCGGAGGGGGGATTAACCCTCTCACCCACCTCCTCCCAGTTACACACACACTGGGCAGCCCGTTCCCCTCTCGGAGGGGGGATTAACCCTCTCACCCACCTCCTCCCAGTTACACACACCGGGCAGCCCGTTCCCCTAAAGGAGGGGGATTAACCCTCTCACCCACCTCCTCCCAGTTACACACACCGGGCAGCCCGTTCCCCTATCGGAGGGGGGATTAACCCTCTCACCCACCTCCTCCCAGTTACACACACACCGGGCAGCCTGTTCCCCTATCGGAGGGGGGATTAACCCTCTCACCCACCTCCTCCCAGTTACACACACACCAGGCAGCCTGTTCCCCTATCGGAGGGGGGATTAACCCTCTCACCCACCTCCTCCCAGTTACACACACCGGGCAGCCCGTTCCCCTCTCGGAGGGGGGATTAACCCTCTCACCCACCTCCTCCCAGTTACACACACCGGGCAGCCCGTTCCCCTAAAGGAGGGGGATTAACCCTCTCACCCACCTCCTCCCAGTTACACACACACCGGGCAGCCTGTTCCCCTATCGGAGGGGGATTAACCCTCTCACCCACCTCCTCCCAGTTACACACACACCGGGCAGCCCGTTCCCCTAAAGGAGGGGGATTAACCCTCTCACCCCAGTTACAGAATGTGATCTTACCAGAGATTGCTCAAAGTTTGATATTTTAAATCTTTATTGAATTGAGGTCAGTAAATATTTTTATAAATACAGAATTGAGCAAAGCACAACATACCGGTGGCACAGTGGCGCAGTGGTTAGCACCGCAGCCTCACAGCTCCAGGGACCCGGGTTCAATTCCGGGTACTGCCTGTGTGGAGTTTGCAAGTTCTCCCTGTGTCTGCGTGGGTTTTCTCCAGGTGCTCCGGGTGATAGGTAAATTGGCCATTATAAATTGCCCCTAGTATAGGTAGGTGGTAGGGAAATATAGGGACAGGTGGGGATGTGGTAGGGGTATAGGATTAGTGTCGGATTAGTATAAATGGCTGGTTGATGGTCGGCACAGACTCGGTGGGCCGAAGGGCCTGTTTCAGTGCTGTATCTCTAAACTAAACTAAACATGAACGCAAGTCTTAAAACCATTTACTGATCCTCATGAATACAGGAACAGGAGGATCCCATTCAGCCCCCTCGTCCAGCCTGTTACACAGGAACAGGAGGATCCCATTCAGCCCCCTCGTCCAGCCTGTTACACAGGAACAGGAGGAGGCCATTCAGCCCCCTCCTGGAGCCTGTTACACAGGAACAGGAGGATCCCATTCAGCCCCCAAGCCTGTTCCACCATCATGGCTGATGTGTGTACAAACTTCAAGCTGCTGCATTCCCTCCAAATCACTTACTCCCCTTGTCGAACAACATCTCTGATTGAAAATGATTCATTGAGTTAAAATCTCCTGCTGTTTGGGCGAGCGATTTCCACACTTCACCCAGCTCTGTCTGAAGAAGCGTTTTCGAACATCTCCCTGATTGGTTAGGGTCAAATATTCACCTTCTCTTCCCTTATCCCAGAATCTAACTCAGCAACGAGAAAAAGGTTCTCTCCACCCACCCTATCAATTTCTGTCCAAATCCTAAAACACCTCAATCAATTCAGCCCTTAACCGTCAATATTCCAGAGAATATAAACCGAGTTAGTTAAATCTGTCCTCATGAAATCGAACCCTTGGGGTCCTGGAACACACAGGTAGATCAGTATTGGGCTCAATCCAAAATCAAAATATCCATTGGAAAAAATCCAGAACTGTACATGGTGTTCAACCTTAGTTATATCACACTCAGAGCACTGTGCACAGTTCCGGTCCTCATATCCATCGGTTAGACCACAGTCGGAGCACTGTGCACAGTTCTGGTCTCCATGTCCCACAGGTCGACCACACTCAGATGTGGAACTCACTATCGGGAGTGGGGAGAAAGTGGAATTCACTATCACAGGGAGTGGGGAGAATGTGGAACTCACTGTCACAGGGAGTGGGGAGAATGTGGAACTCAGTATAACAGGGAGTGGGGAGAATGTGGAACTCACTCTCACAGGGAGTGGGGAGAATGTGGAACTCACTATCACAGGGAATGGGGAGAATGTGGAACTCACTATCACGGGGAGTGGGGAGAATGTGGAACTCACTCTCACGGGGAGTGGGGAGAATGTGGAACTCACTATCACGGGGAGGGGGAGAATGTGGAACTCACTATCACAGGGAGTGGGGAGAATGTGGAACTCACTATCACGGGGAGTGGGGAGAATGTGGAACTCACTATCACAGGGAGTGGGGAGAATGTGGAACTCGCTATCACGGGGAGTGGGGAGAATGTGGAACTCGCTATCACAGGGAGTGGGGAGAATGTGGAACTCACTATCACAGGGAGTGGGGAGAATGTGGAACTCACTATCGCAGGGAGTGGGGAGAATGTGGAACTCGCTATCACAGGGAGTGGGGAGAATGTGGAACTCACTATCACGGGGAGTGGGGAGAATGTGGAACTCACTATCACGGGGAGTGGGGAGAATATGGAACTCACTATCACAGGGAGTGGGGAGAATGTGGAACTCGCTATCCCGGGGAGTGGGGAGAATGTGGAACTCACTATCACGGGGAGTGGGGAGAATATGGAACTCACTATCACGGGGAGTGGGGAGAATATGGAACTCACTATCACAGGGAGTGGGGAGAATGTGGAAGTCGCTATCACGTGGAGTGGGGAGAATGTGGAACTCACTATCACAGGGAGTGGGGAGAATATGGAACTCACTATCACGGGGAGTGGGGAGAATATGGAACTCACTATCACAGGGAGTGGGGAGAATGTGGAACTCGCTATCACAGGGAGTGGGGAGAATGTGGAAATCACTATCACGTGGTGTGGGGAGAATGTGGAACTCACTATCACAGGGAGTGGGGAGAATGTGGAACTCACTGTCACAGGGAGTGGGGAGAATGTGGAACTCACTATCACAGGGAGTGGGGAGAATGTGGAACTCACTGTCACAGGGAGTGGGGAGAATGTGGAACTCACTATCACAGGGAGTGGGGAGAATGTGGAACTCACTATCACAGGGAGTGGGGAGAATGTGGAACTCACTATCACAGGGAGTGGGGAGAATGTGGAACTCACTATCACAGGGAGTGGGGAGAATGTGGAACTCGCTATCACAGGGAGTGGGGAGAATATGGAACTCACTATCACGGGGAGTGGGGAGAATATGGAACTCACTATCACGGGGAGTGGGGAGAATATGGAACTCACTATCACGGGGAGTGGGGAGAATATGGAACTCACTATCACAGGGAGTGGGGAGAATGTGGAACTCGCTATCACAGGGAGTGGGGAGAATGTGGAAATCACTATCACGTGGTGTGGGGAGAATGTGGAACTCGCTAACACAGGGAGTGGGGAGAATGTGGAACTCACTATCACGTGGAGTGGGGAGAATGTGGAACTCACTATCACGGGGAGTGGGGAGAATATGGAACTCACTATCACGGGGAGTGGGGAGAATATGGAACTCACTATCACAGGGAGTGGGGAGAATGTGGAACTCGCTATCACAGGGAGTGGGGAGAATGTGGAAATCACTATCACGTGGTGTGGGGAGAATGTGGAACTCGCTAACACAGGGAGTGGGGAGAATGTGGAACTCACTATCACGGGGTGTGGGGAGAATGTGGAACTCACTATCACAGGGAGTGGGGAGAATGTGGAACTCACTATCACGGGGAGTGGGGAGAATGTGGAACTCACTATCACAGGGAGTGGGGAGAATGTGGAAATCACTATCACGGGGTGTGGGGCGAATGTGGAACTCGCTATCACGGGGAGTGGGGAGAATGTGAAACTCGCTATCACAGGGAGTGGGGTGAATGTGGAACTCGCAATCCCGGGGAGTGGGTAGACTGTAGCACTCGATATCACGGGGAGTGGGCAGAATGTGGAACTCACTATCACGGGGAGTGGGTAGACTGTGGAACTCGATATCACGGGGAGTGGGGAGAATGTGGAACTCGCTATCCCGGGGAGTGGGTAGACTGTGGAACTCGCTATCACGGGGAGTGGGGAGAATGTGGAACTCACTATCACAGGGAGTGGGGAGAATGTGGAACTCGATATCACGGGGAGTGGGGAGAATGTGGAACTCGCTATCCCGGGGAGTGGGTAGACTGTGGAACTCGCTATCACGGGGAGTGGGGAGAATGTGGAACTCACTATCACGGGGAGTGGGGAGAATGTGGAACTCACTATCACGGGGAGTGGGGAGAATGTGGAACTCACTATCACGGGGAGTGGGGAGAATGTGGAAATCACTATCACAGGGAGTGGGGAGAATATGGAACTCGATATCACGGGGAGTGGGGAGAATGTGGAACTCGCTATCCCGGGGAGTGGGGAGAATGTGGAACTCACTATCACGGGGAGTGGGGAGGATGTGGAACTCACTATCACAGGGAGTGGGGAGAATGTGGAACTCACTATCACAGGGAGTGGGGAGAATGTGGAACTCACTATCACAGGAAGTGGGGAGAATGTGGAACTCACTATCACAGGGAGCGGGGAGAATGTGGAATCCACTATCATAGGGAGTGGGGAGAATGTGGAACTCACTATCACAGGGAGTGGGGAGAATGTGGAACTCACTATCACGGGGAGTGGGGAGAAGGTGGAACTCACTATAACGGGGAGTGGGTAGACTGTGGAACTCGATATCACGGGGAGTGGGGAGAATGTGGAACTCACTATCACAGGGAGTGGGGAGAATGTGGAACTCACTATCACGGGGAGTGGGGAGAATATGGAACTCACTATCACAGGGAGTGGGGAGAATGTGGAACTCACTATCACAGGGAGTGGGGAGAATGTGGAACTCACTATCACAGGGAGTGGGGAGAATGTGGAACTCACTATCACAGGGAGTGGGGAGAATGTGGAACTCACTATCACGGGGAGTGGGGAGAATGTGGAACTCACTATCACGGGGAGTGGGGAGAATGTGGAACTCACTATCACAGGGAGTGGGGAGAATGTGGAACTCACTATCACAGGGAGTGGGGAGAATGTGGAACTCACTATCACAGGGAGTGGGGAGAATGTGGAACTCACTATCACAGGGAGCGGGGACAATGTGGAACTCGCTATCACAGGGAGTGGGGAGAATGTGGAACTCACTATCACGGGGAGTGGGGAGAATGTGGAACTCGCTATCACAGGGAGTGGGGAGAATGTGGAACTCACTATAACAGGGAGTGGGGAGAATGTGGAACTCACTATCACGGGGAGTGGGGAGAATGTGGAACTCCCTATCACAGGGAGTGGGGAGAATGTGGAACTCGATATCACGGGGAGTGGGGAGAATGTGGAATTCACTATCACGGGGAGTGGGGAGAATGTGGAACTCACTATCACGGGGAGTGGGGAGAATGTGGAACTCACTCTAACAGGGAGTGGGGAGAATGTGGAACTCCCTTTCACAGGGAGTGGGGAGAATGTGGAACTCACTATCACGGGGAGTGGGGAGAATGTGGAACTCACTATCACGGGGAGTGGGGTGAATGTGGAACTCGCTATCCCGGGGAGTGGGGAGAATGTGGAACTCGATATCACGGGGAGTGGGGAGAATGTGGAAATCACTATCACAGGGAGTGGGGAGAATGTGGAACTCGATATCACGGGGAGTGGGGAGAATGTGGAACTCGTTATCCCGGGGAGTGGGTAGACTGTGGAACTCGCTATCACGGGGAGTGGGGAGAATGTGGAACTCACTATCACGGGGAGTGGGGAGAATGTGGAACTCACTATCACAGGGAGTGGGGAGAATGTGGAACTCGATATCACGGGGAGTGGGGAGAATGTGGAACTCGCTATCCCGGGGAGTGGGTAGACTGTGGAACTCGCTATCACGGGGAGTGGGGAGAATGTGGAACTCACTATCACGGGGAGTGGGGAGAATGTGGAACTCACTATCACGGGGAGTGGGGAGAATGTGGAACTCACTATCACGGGGAGTGGGGAGAATGTGGAAATCACTATCACAGGGAGTGGGGAGAATATGGAACTCGATATCACGGGGAGTGGGGAGAATGTGGAACTCGCTATCCCGGGGAGTGGGGAGAATGTGGAACTCACTATCACGGGGAGTGGGGAGGATGTGGAACTCACTATCACAGGGAGTGGGGAGAATGTGGAACTCACTATCATAGGGAGTGGGGAGAATGTGGAACTCACTATCACAGGGAGTGGGGAGAATGTGGAACTCACTATCACGGGGAGTGGGGAGAAGGTGGAACTCACTATCACGGGGAGTGGGTAGACTGTGGAACTCGATATCACGGGGAGTGGGGAGAATGTGGAACTCACTATCACAGGGAGTGGGGAGAATGTGGAACTCACTATCACGGGGAGTGGGGAGAATGTGGAACTCACTATCACAGGGAGTGGGGAGAATGTGGAACTCACTATCACGGGGAGTGGGGAGAATGTGGAACTCACTATCACAGGGAGTGGGGAGAATGTGGAACTCACTATAACAGGGAGTGGGGAGAATGTGGAACTCACTATCACGGGGAGTGGGGAGAATGTGGAACTCGCTATCACGGGGAGTGGGGAGAATGTGGAACTCGCTATCATAGGGAGTGGGGAGAATGTGGAACTCACTATAACAGGGAGTGGGGAGAATGTGGAACTCACTATCACGGGGAGTGGGGAGAATGTGGAACTCGCTATCACAGGGAGTGGGGAGAATGTGGAACTCACTATCACGGGGCGTGGGGAGAATGTGGAATTCACTATCACGGGGAGTGGGGAGAATGTGGAACTCACTATCACGGGGAGTGGGGAGAATGTGGAACTCACTATAACAGGGAGTGGGGAGAATGTGGAACTCCCTATCACACTGAGTGGGGAGAATGTGGAACTCACTATCACGGGGAGTGGGGAGAATGTGGAACTCTCTATCACGGGGAGTGGGGAGAATGTGGAACTCACTATCACAGGGAGTGGGGAGAATGTGGAATTCACTATCACAGCGAGTGGGGAGAATGTGGAACTCGATATCACAGGGAGCGGGGAGAAGATGGAACCCGCAATCACAGGGAGTGGGGAGAATGTGGAACTCGCTATCCCGGGGAGTGGGTAGACTGTGGAACCCGCTATCACGGGGAGTGGGGAGAATGTGGAACTCACTATCACTGGGAGTGGGGAGAATGTGGAACTCGCTTTCACAGGGAGTGGGGAGAATGTGGAACTCACTATCACGGGGAGTGGGGAGAATGTGGAACTCGCTATCACAGGGAGTGGGGAGAATGTGGAACTCACTATCACGGGGAGTGGGGAGAATGTGGAACTCACTATCACGGGGAGTGGGGAGAATGTAGAACTCACTATCACGGGGAGTGGGGAGAATGTGGAACTCGCTATCACGGGGAGTGGGGAGAATGTGGAACTCACTATCACAGGGAGTGGGGAGAATGTGGAACTCGCTACCACAGGGAGTGGGGAGAATGTGGAACTCGCTATCACGGGGAGTGGGGAGAATGTGGAACTCAGTATAAGAGGGAGTGGGGAGAATGTGGAACTCACTATCACGGGGAGTGGGGAGAATGTGGAACTCACTATCACGGGGAGTGGGGAGAATGTGGAACTCACTATCACGGGGAGTGGGGAGAATGCAGAACTCACTATCACGGGGAGTGGCGAGAATGTGGAACTCGCTATCACAGGGAGTGGGGAGAATGTGGAACTCACTATCATGGGGAGTGGGGAGAATGTGGAACTCGCTATCCCGGGGAGTGGGTAGACTGTGGAACCCGCTATCACGGGGAGTGGGGAGAATGTGGAACTCACTATCACTGGGAGTGGGGAGAATGTGGAACTCGCTTTCACAGGGAGTGGGGAGAATGTGGAACTCACTATCACGGGGAGTGGGGAGAATGTGGAACTCGCTATCACAGGGAGTGGGGAGAATGTGGAACTCACTATCACGGGGAGTGGGGAGAATGTGGAACTCGCTATCACAGGGAGTGGGGAGAATGTGGAACTCACTATCACGGGGAGTGGGGAGAATGTGGAACTCACTATCACGGGGAGTGGGGAGAATGTAGAACTCACTATCACGGGGAGTGGGGAGAATGTGGAACTCGCTATCACGGGGAGTGGGGAGAATGTGGAACTCACTATCACAGGGAGTGGGGAGAATGTGGAACTCGCTACCACAGGGAGTGGGGAGAATGTGGAACTCGCTATCACGGGGAGTGGGGAGAATGTGGAACTCAGTATAAGAGGGAGTGGGGAGAATGTGGAACTCACTATCACGGGGAGTGGGGAGAATGTGGAACTCACTATCACGGGGAGTGGGGAGAATGTGGAACTCACTATCACGGGGAGTGGGGAGAATGCAGAACTCACTATCACGGGGAGTGGCGAGAATGTGGAACTCGCTATCACAGGGAGTGGGGAGAATGTGGAACTCACTATCATGGGGAGTGGGGAGAATGTGGAACTCACTATCACGGGGAGTGCGGAGAATGTGGTACTCGCTACCACAGGGTGTGAGGAGAATGTGGAACTCACTATAAGAGGGAGTGGGGAGAATGTGGAACTCACTATCACGGGGAGTGGGGAGAATGTGGAACTCATTATCACAGGGAGTGGGGAGTATGTGGAACTCACTATCACGGGGAGTGGGGAGAATGTGGAACTCGCTATCACAGGGAGTGCGGAGAATGTGGAACTCACTATCACGGGGAGTGGGGAGAATGTGGAACTCACTATCACGGGGAGTGGGGAGAATGTGGAACTCACTATCACGGGGAGTGGGGAGAATGTGGAACTCACTATAACAGGGAGTGGGGAGAATGTGGAACTCCCTATCACAGGGAGTGGGGAGAATGTGGAACTCACTATCACGGGGAGTGGGGAGAATGTGGAACTCTCTATCACGGGGAGTGGGGAGAATGTGGAACTCACTATTACGGGGAGTGGGGAGAATGTGGAACTCACTATCACAGGGAGTGGGGAGAATGTGGAATTCACTATCACAGGGAGTGGGGAGAATGTGGAACTCGATATCACGGGGAGTGGGGAGAATGTGGAACTCGCTATCCCGGGGAGTGGGTAGACTGTGGAACTCGCTATCACGGGGAGTGGGGAGAATGTGGAACTCACTATCACGGGGAGTGGGGAGAATGTGGAACTCACTATCACGGGGAGTGGGGAGAATGTGGAACTCACTATCACGGGGAGTGGGGAGAATGTGGAAATCACTATCACAGGGAGTGGGGAGAATATGGAACTCGATATCACGGGGAGTGAGGAGAATGTGGAACTCGCGATCCCGGGGAGTGGGGAGAATGTGGAACTCACTATCACGGGGAGTGGGGAGGATGTGGAACTCACTATCACAGGGAGTGGGGAGAATGTGGAACTCACTATCACAGGGAGTGGGGAGAATGTGGAACTCACTATCACAGGGAGTGGGGAGAATGTGGAACTCACTATCACAGGGAGCGGGGAGAATGTGGAATCCACTATCATAGGGAGTGGGGAGAATGTGGAACTCACTATCACAGGGAGTGGGGAGAATGTGGAACTCACTATCACGGGGAGTGGGGAGAAGGTGGAACTCACTATCACGGGGAGTGGGTAGACTGTGGAACTCGATATCACGGGGAGTGGGGAGAATGTGGAACTCACTATCACAGGGAGTGGGGAGAATGTGGAACTCACTATCACGGGGAGTGGGGAGAATGTGGAACTCACTATCACAGGGAGTGGGGAGAATGTGGAACTCACTATCACAGGGAGTGGGGAGAATGTGGAACTCACTATCACGGGGAGTGGGGAGAATGTGGAACTCGCTATCACAGGGAGTGGGGAGAATGTGGAACTCACTATAACAGGGAGTGGGGAGAATGTGGAACACACTATCACGGGGAGTGGGGAGAATGTGGAACTCGCTATCACGGGGAGTGGGGAGAATGTGGAACTCGCTATCACAGGGAGTGGGGAGAATGTGGAACTCACTATCACGGGGCGTGGGGAGAATGTGGAATTCACTATCACGGGGAGTGGGGAGAATGTGGAACTCACTATCACGGGGAGTGGGGAGAATGTGGAACTCACTATAACAGGGAGTGGGGAGAATGTGGAACTCCCTATCACACTGAGTGGTGAGAATGTGGAACTCACTATCACGGGGAGTGGGGAGAATGTGGAACTCTCTATCACGGGGAGTGGGGAGAATGTGGAACTCACTATCACAGGGAGTGGGGAGAATGTGGAACTCACTATCACGGGGAGTGGGGAGAATGTGGAACTCACTATCACGGGGAGTGGGGAGAATGTGGAACTCACTATCACGGGGAGTGGGGAGAATGTGGAAATCACTATCACAGGGAGTGGGGAGAATATGGAACTCGATATCACGGGGAGTGGGGAGAATGTGGAACTCGCTATCCCGGGGAGTGGGGAGAATGTGGAACTCACTATCACGGGGAGTGGGGAGGATGTGGAACTCACTATCACAGGGAGTGGGGAGAATGTGGAACTCACTATCATAGGGAGTGGGGAGAATGTGGAACTCACTATCACAGGGAGTGGGGAGAATGTGGAACTCACCATATCACGGGGAGTGGGGAGAAGGTGGAACTCACTATCACGGGGAGTGGGTAGACTGTGGAACTCGATATCACGGGGAGTGGGGAGAATGTGGAACTCACTATCACAGGGAGTGGGGAGAATGTGGAACTCACTATCACGGGGAGTGGGGAGAATGTGGAACTCACTATCACAGGGAGTGGGGAGAATGTGGAACTCACTATCACGGGGAGTGGGGAGAATGTGGAACTCACTATCACAGGGAGTGGGGAGAATGTGGAACTCACTATAACAGGGAGTGGGGAGAATGTGGAACTCACTATCACGGGGAGTGGGGAGAATGTGGAACTCGCTATCACGGGGAGTGGGGAGAATGTGGAACTCGCTATCATAGGGAGTGGGGAGAATGTGGAACTCACTATAACAGGGAGTGGGGAGAATGTGGAACTCACTATCACGGGGAGTGGGGAGAATGTGGAACTCGCTATCACAGGGAGTGGGGAGAATGTGGAACTCACTATCACGGGGCGTGGGGAGAATGTGGAATTCACTATCACGGGGAGTGGGGAGAATGTGGAACTCACTATCACGGGGAGTGGGGAGAATGTGGAACTCACTATAACAGGGAGTGGGGAGAATGTGGAACTCCCTATCACAGGGAGTGGGGAGAATGTGGAACTCACTATCACGGGGAGTGGGGAGAATGTGGAACTCACTATCACGGGGAGTGGGGAGAATGTAGAACTCACTATCACAGGGAGTGGGGAGAATGTGGAATTCACTATCACAGCGCGTGGGGAGAATGTGGAACTCGATATCACAGGGAGCGGGGAGAATGTGGAACCCGCAATCACAGGGAGTGGGGAGAATGTGGAACTCGCTATCCCGGGGAGTGGGTAGACTGTGGAAACCGCTATCACGGGGAGTGGGGAGAATGTGGAACTCACTATCACTGGGAGTGGGGAGAATGTGGAACTCGCTTTCACAGGGAGTGGGGAGAATGTGGAACTCACTATCACGGGGAGTGGGGAGAATGTGGAACTCGCTATCACAGGGAGTGGGGAGAATGTGGAACTCACTATCACGGGGAGTGGGGAGAATGTGGAACTCACTATCACGGGGAGTGGGGAGAATGTAGAACTCACTATCACGGGGAGTGGGGAGAATGTGGAACTCGCTATCACGGGGAGTGGGGAGAATGTGGAACTCACTATCACAGGGAGTGGGGAGAATGTGGAACTCGCTACCACAGGGAGTGGGGAGAATGTGGAACTCGCTATCACGGGGAGTGGGGAGAATGTGGAACTCAGTATAAGAGGGAGTGGGGAGAATGTGGAACTCACTATCACGGGGAGTGGGGAGAATGTGGAACTCACTATCACGGGGAGTGGGGAGAATGTGGAACTCACTATCACGGGGAGTGGGGAGAATGTAGAACTCACTATCACGGGGAGTGGCGAGAATGTGGAACTCGCTATCACAGGGAGTGGGGAGAATGTGGAACTCACTATCATGGGGAGTGGGGAGAATGTGGAACTCACTATCACGGGGAGTGCGGAGAATGTGGTACTCGCTACCACAGGGTGTGAGGAGAATGTGGAACTCACTATAAGAGGGAGTGGGGAGAATGTGGAACTCACTATCAAGGGGAGTGGGGAGAATGTGGAACTCATTATCACAGGGAGTGGGGAGAATGTGGAACTCACCATCACGGGGAGTGGGGAGAATGTGGAACTCGCTATCACAGGGAGTGCGGAGAATGTGGAACTCACTATCACGGGGAGTGGGGAGAATGTGGAACTCACTATCACGGGGAGTGGGGAGAATGTGGAACTCACTATCACGGGGAGTGGGGAGAATGTGGAACTCACTATAACAGGGAGTGGGGAGAATGTGGAACTCCCTATCACAGGGAGTGGGGAGAATGTGGAACTCACTATCACGGGGAGTGGGGAGAATGTGGAACTCTCTTTCACGGGGAGTGGGGAGAATGTGGAACTCACTATTACGGGGAGTGGGGAGAATGTGGAACTCACTATCACAGGGAGTGGGGAGAATGTGGAATTCACTATCACAGGGAGTGGGGAGAATGTGGAACTCGATATCACGGGGAGTGGGGAGAATGTGGAACTCGCTATCCCGGGGAGTGGGTAGACTGTGGAACTCGCTATCACGGGGAGTGGGGAGAATGTGGAACTCACTATCACGGGGAGTGGGGAGAATGTGGAACTCACTATCACGGGGAGTGGGGAGAATGTGGAACTCACTATCACGGGGAGTGGGGAGAATGTGGAAATCACTATCACAGGGAGTGGGGAGAATATGGAACTCGATATCACGGGGAGTGAGGAGAATGTGGAACTCGCGATCCCGGGGAGTGGGGAGAATGTGGAACTCACTATCACGGGGAGTGGGGAGGATGTGGAACTCACTATCACAGGGAGTGGGGAGAATGTGGAACTCACTATCACAGGGAGTGGGGAGAATGTGGAACTCACTATCACAGGGAGTGGGGAGAATGTGGAACTCACTATCACAGGGAGCGGGGAGAATGTGGAATCCACTATCATAGGGAGTGGGGAGAATGTGGAACTCACTATCACAGGGAGTGGGGAGAATGTGGAACTCACTATCACGGGGAGTGGGGAGAAGGTGGAACTCACTATCACGGGGAGTGGGTAGACTGTGGAACTCGATATCACGGGGAGTGGGGAGAATGTGGAACTCACTATCACAGGGAGTGGGGAGAATGTGGAACTCACTATCACGGGGAGTGGGGAGAATGTGGAACTCACTATCACAGGGAGTGGGGAGAATGTGGAACTCACTATCACAGGGAGTGGGGAGAATGTGGAACTCACTATCACGGGGAGTGGGGAGAATGTGGAACTCGCTATCACAGGGAGTGGGGAGAATGTGGAACTCACTATAACAGGGAGTGGGGAGAATGTGGAACACACTATCACGGGGAGTGGGGAGAATGTGGAACTCGCTATCACGGGGAGTGGGGAGAATGTGGAACTCGCTATCACAGGGAGTGGGGAGAATGTGGAACTCACTATCACGGGGCGTGGGGAGAATGTGGAATTCACTATCACGGGGAGTGGGGAGAATGTGGAACTCACTATCACGGGGAGTGGGGAGAATGTGGAACTCACTATAACAGGGAGTGGGGAGAATGTGGAACTCCCTATCACACTGAGTGGTGAGAATGTGGAACTCACTATCACGGGGAGTGGGGAGAATGTGGAACTCTCTATCACGGGGAGTGGGGAGAATGTGGAACTCACTATCACAGGGAGTGGGGAGAATGTGGAACTCGCTATCCCGGGGAGTGGGTAGACTGTGGAACCCGCTATCACGGGGAGTGGGGAGAATGTGGAACTCACTATCACAGGGAGTGGGGAGAATGTGGAACTCACAATCACTGGGAGTGGGGAGAATGTGGAACTCGCTATCACAGGGAGTGGGGAGAATGTGGAACTCACTATCACGGGGAGTGGGGAGAATGTGGAACTCGCTATCACAGGGAGTGGGGAGAATGTGGAACTCACTATCACGGGGAGTGGGGAGAATGTGGAACTCACTATCACGGGGAGTGGGGAGAATGTAGAACTCACTATCACGGGGAGTGGGGAGAATGTGGAACTCGCTATCACGGGGAGTGGGGAGAATGTGGATCTCACTATCACAGGGAGTGGGGAGAATGTGGAACTCGCTACCACAGGGAGTGGGGAGAATGTGGAACTCGCTATCACGGGGAGTGGGGAGAATGTGGAACTCACTATCACGGGGAGTGGGGAGAATGTGGAACTCACTATCACGGGGAGTGGGGAGAATGTAGAACTCACTATCACGGGGAGTGGGGAGAATGTGGAACTCGCTATCACAGGGAGTGGGGAGAATGTGGAACTCGCTATCACAGGGAGTGGGGAGAATGTGGAACTCGCTATCATGGGGAGTGGGGAGAATGTGGAACTCGCTACCACAGGGTGTGAGGAGAATGTGGAACTCACTATAAGAGGGAGTGGGGAGAATGTGGAACTCACTATCACGGGGAGTGGGGAGAATGTGGAACTCATTATCACAGGGAGTGGGGAGAATGTGGAACTCACTATCACGGGGAGTGGGGAGAATGTGGAACTCGCTATCACAGGGAGTGGGGAGAATGTGGAACTCACTATCACGGGGAGTGGGGAGAATGTGGAACTCACTATCACGGGGAGTGGGGATAATGTGGAACTCACTATCACGGGGAGTGGGGAGAATGTGGAACTCACTATAACAGGGAGTGGGGAGAATGTGGAACTCCCTATCACAGGGAGTGGGGAGAATGTGGAACTCACTATCACGGGGAGTGGGGAGAATGTGGAACTCTCTATCACGGGGAGTGGGGAGAATGTGGAACTCACTATTACGGGGAGTGGGGAGAATGTGGAACTCACTATCACAGGGAGTGGGGAGAATGTGGAATTCACTATCACAGGGAGTGGGGAGAATGTGGAACTCGATATCACAGGGAGTGGGGAGAATGTGGAACCCGCAATCACAGGGAGTGGGGAGAATGTGGAACCCGCTATCACGGGGAGTGGGGAGAATGTGGAACTCACTATCACAGGGAGTGGGGAGAATGTGGAACTCACTATCACTGGGAGTGGGGAGAATGTGGAACTCGCTATCACAGGGAGTGGGGAGAATGTGGAACTCACTATCACGGGGAGTGGGGAGAATGTGGAACTCACTATCACGGGGAGTGGGGAGAAAGTAGAACTCACTATCACGGGGAGTGGGGAGAATGTGGAACTCGCTATCACAGGGAGTGGGGAGAATGTGGAACTCACTATCATGGGGAGTGGGGAGAATGTGGAACTCGCTATCACAGGGAGTGGGGAGAATGTGGAACTCGCTATCATGGGGAGTGCGGAGAATGTGGAACTCACTATAAGAGGGAGTGTGGAGAATGTGGAACTCACTATCACGGGGAGTGGGGAGAATGTGGAACTCATTATCACAGGGAGTGGGGAGAATGTGGAACTCACTATCACGGGGAGTGGGGAGAATGTGGAACTCACAATCACGGGGAGTGGGGAGAATGTAGAACTCACTATCACGGGGAGTGGGGAGAATGTGGAACTCGCTATCACAGGGAGTGGGGAGAATGTGGAACTCACTATCACGGGGAGTGGGGAGAATGTGGAACTCGCTATCACAGGGAGTGGGGAGAATGTGGAACTCACTATCACGGGGAGTGGGGAGAATGTGGAACTCGCTATCACAGGGAGTGGGGAGAATGTGGAACTCACTATCACGGGGTGTGGGGAGAATGTGGAACTCACTATCACGGGGAGTGGGGAGAATGTGGAACTCCCTATCACAGGGAGTGGGGAGAATGTGGAACTCACTATAACAGGGAGTGGGGAGAATGTGGAACTCGCTATCACAGGGAGTGGGGAGAATGTGGAACTCACTATCACAGGGAGTGGGGAGAATCTGGAACTCACTATCACGGGGAGTGGGGAGAATGTGGAACTCGCTATCCCGGGGAGTGGGGAGAATGTGGAACTCACTATCACGGGGAGTGGGGAGGATGTGGAACTCACTATCACAGGGAGTGGGGAGAATGTGGAACTCACTATCACAGGGAGTGGGGAGAATGTGGAACTCACTATCACAGGGAGTGGGGAGAATGTGGAACTCACTATCACAGGGAGCGGGGAGAATGTGGAATCCACTATCAGAGGGAATGGGGAGAATGTGGAACTCACTATCACAGGGAGTGGGGAGAATGTGGAACTCACTATCACGGGGAGTGGGGTGAAGGTGGAACTCACTATCACGGGGAGTGGGTAGACTGTGGAACTCGATATCACGGGGAGTGGGGAGAATGTGGAACTCACTATCACAGGGAGTGGGGAGAATGTGGAACTCACTATCACGGGGAGTGGGGAGAATGTGGAACTCACTATCACAGGGAGTGGGGAGAATGTGGAACTCACTATCACAGGGAGTGGGGAGAATGTGGAACTCACTATCACGGGGAGTGGGGAGAATGTGGAACACGCTATCACGGGGAGTGGGGAGAATGTGGAACTCACTATAACAGGGAGTGGGGAGAATGTGGAACTCACTATCACGGGGAGTGGGGAGAATGTGGAACTCGCTATCACGGGGAGTGGGGAGAATGTGGAACACACTATCACGGGGAGTGGGGAGAATGTGGAACTCACTATCACAGGGAGTGGGGAGAATGTGGAACTCGCTATCACAGGGAGTGGGGAGAATGTGGAACTCACTATCACAGGGAGTGGGGAGAATGTGGAACTCACTATCACAGGGAATGGGGATAATGTGGAACTCACTATCACGGGGAGTGGGGAGAATGTGGAACTCGCTATCACAGGGAGTGGGGAGAATGTGGAACTCACTATCACGGGGAGTGGGGAGAATGTGGAACTCGCTATCACAGGGAGTGGGGAGAATGTGGAACTCACTATCACAGGGAGTGGGGAGAATATGGAACTCACTATCACGGGGAGTGGGGAGAATGTGGAACTTCCTATCACGGGGAGTGGGGAGAATGTGGAACCCGCAATCACAGGGAGTGGGGAGAATGTGGAACTCGCTATCCCGGGGAGTGGGTAGACTGTGGAACCCGCTATCACGGGGAGTGGGGAGAATGTGGAACTCACTATCACAGGGAGTGGGGAGAATGTGGAACTCAGTATCACGGGGAGTGGGGAGAATGTGGAACTCACTATCACAGGGAGTGGGGAGAATGTGGAACTCACTATCACAGGGAGTGTGGAGAACGGAACTCACTATCACAGGGAGTGGGGAGAATGTGGAACTCGCTATCACAGGGAGTGGGGAGAATGTGGAACTCACTATCACGGGGAGTGGGGAGAATGTGGAACTCTCTATCACGGGGAGTGGGGAGAATGTGGAACTCACTATCACAGGGAGTGGGGAGAATGTGGAACTCACTGTCACAGGGAGTGGGGAGAATGTGGAACTCACTATCACGGGGAGTGGGGAGAATGTGGAACTCACTATCACTGGGAGTGGGGAGAATGTGGAACTCGCTCTCACAGGGAGTGGGGAGAATGTGGAACTCACTATCACAGGGAGTGGGGAGAATGTGGAACTCACTATCACGGGGAGTGGGGAGAATGTGGAACTCACTATCACGGGGAGTGGGGAGAATGTGGAACTTCCTATCACGGGGAGTGGGGAGAATGTGGAACCCGCAATCACAGGGAGTGGGGAGAATGTGGAACTCGCTATCCCGGGGAGTGGGTAGACTGTGGAACCCGCTATCACGGGGAGTGGGGAGAATGTGGAACTCACTATCACAGGGAGTGGGGAGAATGTGGAACTCACTATCACTGGGAGTGGGGAGAATGTGGAACTCGCTATCACAGGGAGTGGGGAGAATGTGGAACTCACTATCACAGGGAGTGGGGAGAATGTGGAACTCACTATCACGGGGAGTGGGGAGAATGTGGAACTCACTATCACAGGGAGTGGGGAGAATGTGGAACTCACTATCACGGGGAGTGGGGAGAATGTGGAACTCACTATCACAGGGAGTGGGGAGAATGTGGAACTCACTATAACAGGGAGTGGGGAGAATGTGGAACTCACTATCACGGGGAGTGGGGAGAATGTGGAACTCGCTATCACGGGGAGTGGGGAGAATGTGGAACTCGCTATCATAGGGAGTGGGGAGAATGTGGAACTCACTATAACAGGGAGTGGGGAGAATGTGGAACTCACTATCACGGGGAGTGGGGAGAATGTGGAACTCGCTATCACAGGGAGTGGGGAGAATGTGGAACTCACTATCACGGGGCGTGGGGAGAATGTGGAATTCACTATCACGGGGAGTGGGGAGAATGTGGAACTCACTATCACGGGGAGTGGGGAGAATGTGGAACTCACTATAACAGGGAGTGGGGAGAATGTGGAACTCCCTATCACAGGGAGTGGGGAGAATGTGGAACTCACTATCACGGGGAGTGGGGAGAATGTGGAACTCACTATCACGGGGAGTGGGGAGAATGTAGAACTCACTATCACAGGGAGTGGGGAGAATGTGGAATTCACTATCACAGCGCGTGGGGAGAATGTGGAACTCGATATCACAGGGAGCGGGGAGAATGTGGAACCCGCAATCACAGGGAGTGGGGAGAATGTGGAACTCGCTATCCCGGGGAGTGGGTAGACTGTGGAAACCGCTATCACGGGGAGTGGGGAGAATGTGGAACTCACTATCACTGGGAGTGGGGAGAATGTGGAACTCGCTTTCACAGGGAGTGGGGAGAATGTGGAACTCACTATCACGGGGAGTGGGGAGAATGTGGAACTCGCTATCACAGGGAGTGGGGAGAATGTGGAACTCACTATCACGGGGAGTGGGGAGAATGTGGAACTCACTATCACGGGGAGTGGGGAGAATGTAGAACTCACTATCACGGGGAGTGGGGAGAATGTGGAACTCGCTATCACGGGGAGTGGGGAGAATGTGGAACTCACTATCACAGGGAGTGGGGAGAATGTGGAACTCGCTACCACAGGGAGTGGGGAGAATGTGGAACTCGCTATCACGGGGAGTGGGGAGAATGTGGAACTCAGTATAAGAGGGAGTGGGGAGAATGTGGAACTCACTATCACGGGGAGTGGGGAGAATGTGGAACTCACTATCACGGGGAGTGGGGAGAATGTGGAACTCACTATCACGGGGAGTGGGGAGAATGTAGAACTCACTATCACGGGGAGTGGCGAGAATGTGGAACTCGCTATCACAGGGAGTGGGGAGAATGTGGAACTCACTATCATGGGGAGTGGGGAGAATGTGGAACTCACTATCACGGGGAGTGCGGAGAATGTGGTACTCGCTACCACAGGGTGTGAGGAGAATGTGGAACTCACTATAAGAGGGAGTGGGGAGAATGTGGAACTCACTATCAAGGGGAGTGGGGAGAATGTGGAACTCATTATCACAGGGAGTGGGGAGAATGTGGAACTCACCATCACGGGGAGTGGGGAGAATGTGGAACTCGCTATCACAGGGAGTGCGGAGAATGTGGAACTCACTATCACGGGGAGTGGGGAGAATGTGGAACTCACTATCACGGGGAGTGGGGAGAATGTGGAACTCACTATCACGGGGAGTGGGGAGAATGTGGAACTCACTATAACAGGGAGTGGGGAGAATGTGGAACTCCCTATCACAGGGAGTGGGGAGAATGTGGAACTCACTATCACGGGGAGTGGGGAGAATGTGGAACTCTCTTTCACGGGGAGTGGGGAGAATGTGGAACTCACTATTACGGGGAGTGGGGAGAATGTGGAACTCACTATCACAGGGAGTGGGGAGAATGTGGAATTCACTATCACAGGGAGTGGGGAGAATGTGGAACTCGATATCACGGGGAGTGGGGAGAATGTGGAACTCGCTATCCCGGGGAGTGGGTAGACTGTGGAACTCGCTATCACGGGGAGTGGGGAGAATGTGGAACTCACTATCACGGGGAGTGGGGAGAATGTGGAACTCACTATCACGGGGAGTGGGGAGAATGTGGAACTCACTATCACGGGGAGTGGGGAGAATGTGGAAATCACTATCACAGGGAGTGGGGAGAATATGGAACTCGATATCACGGGGAGTGAGGAGAATGTGGAACTCGCGATCCCGGGGAGTGGGGAGAATGTGGAACTCACTATCACGGGGAGTGGGGAGGATGTGGAACTCACTATCACAGGGAGTGGGGAGAATGTGGAACTCACTATCACAGGGAGTGGGGAGAATGTGGAACTCACTATCACAGGGAGTGGGGAGAATGTGGAACTCACTATCACAGGGAGCGGGGAGAATGTGGAATCCACTATCATAGGGAGTGGGGAGAATGTGGAACTCACTATCACAGGGAGTGGGGAGAATGTGGAACTCACTATCACGGGGAGTGGGGAGAAGGTGGAACTCACTATCACGGGGAGTGGGTAGACTGTGGAACTCGATATCACGGGGAGTGGGGAGAATGTGGAACTCACTATCACAGGGAGTGGGGAGAATGTGGAACTCACTATCACGGGGAGTGGGGAGAATGTGGAACTCACTATCACAGGGAGTGGGGAGAATGTGGAACTCACTATCACAGGGAGTGGGGAGAATGTGGAACTCACTATCACGGGGAGTGGGGAGAATGTGGAACTCGCTATCACAGGGAGTGGGGAGAATGTGGAACTCACTATAACAGGGAGTGGGGAGAATGTGGAACACACTATCACGGGGAGTGGGGAGAATGTGGAACTCGCTATCACGGGGAGTGGGGAGAATGTGGAACTCGCTATCACAGGGAGTGGGGAGAATGTGGAACTCACTATCACGGGGCGTGGGGAGAATGTGGAATTCACTATCACGGGGAGTGGGGAGAATGTGGAACTCACTATCACGGGGAGTGGGGAGAATGTGGAACTCACTATAACAGGGAGTGGGGAGAATGTGGAACTCCCTATCACACTGAGTGGTGAGAATGTGGAACTCACTATCACGGGGAGTGGGGAGAATGTGGAACTCTCTATCACGGGGAGTGGGGAGAATGTGGAACTCACTATCACAGGGAGTGGGGAGAATGTGGAACTCGCTATCCCGGGGAGTGGGTAGACTGTGGAACCCGCTATCACGGGGAGTGGGGAGAATGTGGAACTCACTATCACAGGGAGTGGGGAGAATGTGGAACTCACAATCACTGGGAGTGGGGAGAATGTGGAACTCGCTATCACAGGGAGTGGGGAGAATGTGGAACTCACTATCACGGGGAGTGGGGAGAATGTGGAACTCGCTATCACAGGGAGTGGGGAGAATGTGGAACTCACTATCACGGGGAGTGGGGAGAATGTGGAACTCACTATCACGGGGAGTGGGGAGAATGTAGAACTCACTATCACGGGGAGTGGGGAGAATGTGGAACTCGCTATCACGGGGAGTGGGGAGAATGTGGATCTCACTATCACAGGGAGTGGGGAGAATGTGGAACTCGCTACCACAGGGAGTGGGGAGAATGTGGAACTCGCTATCACGGGGAGTGGGGAGAATGTGGAACTCACTATCACGGGGAGTGGGGAGAATGTGGAACTCACTATCACGGGGAGTGGGGAGAATGTAGAACTCACTATCACGGGGAGTGGGGAGAATGTGGAACTCGCTATCACAGGGAGTGGGGAGAATGTGGAACTCGCTATCACAGGGAGTGGGGAGAATGTGGAACTCGCTATCATGGGGAGTGGGGAGAATGTGGAACTCGCTACCACAGGGTGTGAGGAGAATGTGGAACTCACTATAAGAGGGAGTGGGGAGAATGTGGAACTCACTATCACGGGGAGTGGGGAGAATGTGGAACTCATTATCACAGGGAGTGGGGAGAATGTGGAACTCACTATCACGGGGAGTGGGGAGAATGTGGAACTCGCTATCACAGGGAGTGGGGAGAATGTGGAACTCACTATCACGGGGAGTGGGGAGAATGTGGAACTCACTATCACGGGGAGTGGGGATAATGTGGAACTCACTATCACGGGGAGTGGGGAGAATGTGGAACTCACTATAACAGGGAGTGGGGAGAATGTGGAACTCCCTATCACAGGGAGTGGGGAGAATGTGGAACTCACTATCACGGGGAGTGGGGAGAATGTGGAACTCTCTATCACGGGGAGTGGGGAGAATGTGGAACTCACTATTACGGGGAGTGGGGAGAATGTGGAACTCACTATCACAGGGAGTGGGGAGAATGTGGAATTCACTATCACAGGGAGTGGGGAGAATGTGGAACTCGATATCACAGGGAGTGGGGAGAATGTGGAACCCGCAATCACAGGGAGTGGGGAGAATGTGGAACCCGCTATCACGGGGAGTGGGGAGAATGTGGAACTCACTATCACAGGGAGTGGGGAGAATGTGGAACTCACTATCACTGGGAGTGGGGAGAATGTGGAACTCGCTATCACAGGGAGTGGGGAGAATGTGGAACTCACTATCACGGGGAGTGGGGAGAATGTGGAACTCACTATCACGGGGAGTGGGGAGAAAGTAGAACTCACTATCACGGGGAGTGGGGAGAATGTGGAACTCGCTATCACAGGGAGTGGGGAGAATGTGGAACTCACTATCATGGGGAGTGGGGAGAATGTGGAACTCGCTATCACAGGGAGTGGGGAGAATGTGGAACTCGCTATCATGGGGAGTGCGGAGAATGTGGAACTCACTATAAGAGGGAGTGTGGAGAATGTGGAACTCACTATCACGGGGAGTGGGGAGAATGTGGAACTCATTATCACAGGGAGTGGGGAGAATGTGGAACTCACTATCACGGGGAGTGGGGAGAATGTGGAACTCACAATCACGGGGAGTGGGGAGAATGTAGAACTCACTATCACGGGGAGTGGGGAGAATGTGGAACTCGCTATCACAGGGAGTGGGGAGAATGTGGAACTCACTATCACGGGGAGTGGGGAGAATGTGGAACTCGCTATCACAGGGAGTGGGGAGAATGTGGAACTCACTATCACGGGGAGTGGGGAGAATGTGGAACTCGCTATCACAGGGAGTGGGGAGAATGTGGAACTCACTATCACGGGGTGTGGGGAGAATGTGGAACTCACTATCACGGGGAGTGGGGAGAATGTGGAACTCCCTATCACAGGGAGTGGGGAGAATGTGGAACTCACTATAACAGGGAGTGGGGAGAATGTGGAACTCGCTATCACAGGGAGTGGGGAGAATGTGGAACTCACTATCACAGGGAGTGGGGAGAATCTGGAACTCACTATCACGGGGAGTGGGGAGAATGTGGAACTCGCTATCCCGGGGAGTGGGGAGAATGTGGAACTCACTATCACGGGGAGTGGGGAGGATGTGGAACTCACTATCACAGGGAGTGGGGAGAATGTGGAACTCACTATCACAGGGAGTGGGGAGAATGTGGAACTCACTATCACAGGGAGTGGGGAGAATGTGGAACTCACTATCACAGGGAGCGGGGAGAATGTGGAATCCACTATCAGAGGGAATGGGGAGAATGTGGAACTCACTATCACAGGGAGTGGGGAGAATGTGGAACTCACTATCACGGGGAGTGGGGTGAAGGTGGAACTCACTATCACGGGGAGTGGGTAGACTGTGGAACTCGATATCACGGGGAGTGGGGAGAATGTGGAACTCACTATCACAGGGAGTGGGGAGAATGTGGAACTCACTATCACGGGGAGTGGGGAGAATGTGGAACTCACTATCACAGGGAGTGGGGAGAATGTGGAACTCACTATCACAGGGAGTGGGGAGAATGTGGAACTCACTATCACGGGGAGTGGGGAGAATGTGGAACACGCTATCACGGGGAGTGGGGAGAATGTGGAACTCACTATAACAGGGAGTGGGGAGAATGTGGAACTCACTATCACGGGGAGTGGGGAGAATGTGGAACTCGCTATCACGGGGAGTGGGGAGAATGTGGAACACACTATCACGGGGAGTGGGGAGAATGTGGAACTCACTATCACAGGGAGTGGGGAGAATGTGGAACTCGCTATCACAGGGAGTGGGGAGAATGTGGAACTCACTATCACAGGGAGTGGGGAGAATGTGGAACTCACTATCACAGGGAATGGGGATAATGTGGAACTCACTATCACGGGGAGTGGGGAGAATGTGGAACTCGCTATCACAGGGAGTGGGGAGAATGTGGAACTCACTATCACGGGGAGTGGGGAGAATGTGGAACTCGCTATCACAGGGAGTGGGGAGAATGTGGAACTCACTATCACAGGGAGTGGGGAGAATATGGAACTCACTATCACGGGGAGTGGGGAGAATGTGGAACTTCCTATCACGGGGAGTGGGGAGAATGTGGAACCCGCAATCACAGGGAGTGGGGAGAATGTGGAACTCGCTATCCCGGGGAGTGGGTAGACTGTGGAACCCGCTATCACGGGGAGTGGGGAGAATGTGGAACTCACTATCACAGGGAGTGGGGAGAATGTGGAACTCAGTATCACGGGGAGTGGGGAGAATGTGGAACTCACTATCACAGGGAGTGGGGAGAATGTGGAACTCACTATCACAGGGAGTGTGGAGAACGGAACTCACTATCACAGGGAGTGGGGAGAATGTGGAACTCGCTATCACAGGGAGTGGGGAGAATGTGGAACTCACTATCACGGGGAGTGGGGAGAATGTGGAACTCTCTATCACGGGGAGTGGGGAGAATGTGGAACTCACTATCACAGGGAGTGGGGAGAATGTGGAACTCACTGTCACAGGGAGTGGGGAGAATGTGGAACTCACTATCACGGGGAGTGGGGAGAATGTGGAACTCACTATCACTGGGAGTGGGGAGAATGTGGAACTCGCTCTCACAGGGAGTGGGGAGAATGTGGAACTCACTATCACAGGGAGTGGGGAGAATGTGGAACTCACTATCACGGGGAGTGGGGAGAATGTGGAACTCACTATCACGGGGAGTGGGGAGAATGTGGAACTTCCTATCACGGGGAGTGGGGAGAATGTGGAACCCGCAATCACAGGGAGTGGGGAGAATGTGGAACTCGCTATCCCGGGGAGTGGGTAGACTGTGGAACCCGCTATCACGGGGAGTGGGGAGAATGTGGAACTCACTATCACAGGGAGTGGGGAGAATGTGGAACTCACTATCACTGGGAGTGGGGAGAATGTGGAACTCGCTATCACAGGGAGTGGGGAGAATGTGGAACTCACTATCACAGGGAGTGGGGAGAATGTGGAACTCACTATCACGGGGAGTGGGGAGAATGTGGAACTCACTATCACGGGGAGTGGGGAGAATGTAGAACTCACTATCACGGGGAGTGGGGAGAATGTGGAACTCGCTATCACAGGGAGTGGGGAGAATGTGGAACTCAGTATCACGGGGAGTGGGGAGAATGTGGAACTCACTATCACAGGGAGTGGGGAGAATGTGGAACTCACTATCACAGGGAGTGTGGAGAACGGAACTCACTATCACAGGGAGTGGGGAGAATGTGGAACTCGCTATCACAGGGAGTGGGGAGAATGTGGAACTCACTATCACGGGGAGTGGGGAGAATGTGGAACTCTCTATCACGGGGAGTGGGGAGAATGTGGAACTCACTATCACAGGGAGTGGGGAGAATGTGGAACTCACTGTCACAGGGAGTGGGGAGAATGTGGAACTCACTATCACGGGGAGTGGGGAGAATGTGGAACTCACTATCACTGGGAGTGGGGAGAATGTGGAACTCGCTCTCACAGGGAGTGGGGAGAATGTGGAACTCACTATCACAGGGAGTGGGGAGAATGTGGAACTCACTATCACGGGGAGTGGGGAGAATGTGGAACTCGCTCTCACAGGGAGTGGGGAGAATGTGGAACTCACTATCACAGGGAGTGGGGAGAATGTGGAACTCACTATCACGGGGAGTGGGGAGAATGTGGAACTTGCTATCACGGGGAGTGCGGAGAATGTGGAACTCACTATCACGGGGAGTGGGGAGAATGTGGAACTCGCTATCACAGGGAGTGCGGAGAATGTGGAACTCACTATCATGGGGAGTGGGGAGAATGTGGAACTCACTATCACGGGGAGTGGGGAGAATGTGGAACTCGCTATCACGGGGAGTGGGGAGAATGTGGAACTCGCTATCACGGGGAGTGGGGAGAATGTGGAACTCGCTATCACAGGGAGTGGGGAGAATGTGGAACTCACTATCACAGGGAGTGGGGAGAATGTGGAACTCACTATCACAGGGAGTGGGGAGAATGTGGAACTCGCTATCACAGGGAGTGGGGAGAATGTGGAACTCACTATCACAGGGAGTGGGGAGAATATGGAACTCACTATCACGGGGAGTGGGGAGAATGTGGAACTCACTATCACGGGGAGTGGGGAGAATGTGGAACTTTCTATCACAGGGAGTGGGGAGAATGTGGAACTCACTATCACGGGGAGTGGAGAGAATGTGGAACTCACTGTCACGGGGAGTGCAGAGAATGTGGAACTCGCTATCGCAGGGAGTGGGGAGAATGTGGAACTCACTATAACAGGGAGTGGGGAGAATGTGGAACTCGCTATCACAGGGAGTGGGGAGAATGTGGAACTCACTGTCACAGGGAGTGGGGAGAATGTGGAACTCACTGTCACGGGGAGTGGGGAGAATGTGGAACTCACTGTCACAGGGAGTGGGGAGAATGTGGAACTCACTATCACAGGGAGTGGGGAGAATGTGGAACTCACTATCACAGGGAGTGGGGAGAATGTGGAACTCACTGTCACAGGGAGTGCGGAGAATGTGGAACTCACTGTCACGGGGAGTGCGGAGAATGTGAAACTCGCTACCACGGGGTGTGCGGAGAATGTGGAACTCACTGTCACGGGGAGTGCGGAGAATGTGAAACTCGCTACCACAGGGTGTGCGGAGAATGTGGAACTCACTATAAGAGGGAGTGGGGAGAATGTGGAACTCGCTATCACGGAGTGGGGAGAATGTGGAACTCGCTATCACGGGGAGTGGGGAGAATGTGGAACTCGCTATCACGGAGTGGGGAGAATGTGGAACTCGCTATCACGGGGAGTGGGGAGAATGTGGAACTCGCTATCACGGGGAGTGGGGAGAATGTGGAACTCGCTATCACGGGGAGTGGGGAGAATGTGGAACTCGCTATCACGGGGAGTGGGGAGAATGTGGAACTCGCTATCACGGGGAGTGGGGAGAATGTGGAACTCGCTATCACGGGGAGTGGGGAGAATGTGGAACTCGCTATCACGGGGAGTGGGGAGAATGTGGAACTCAGTATCACAGGGAGTGGGGAGAATGTGGAACTCACTATCACGGGGAGTGGGGAGAATGTGGAACTCACTATCACGGCGTGGGGAGAATGTGGAACTCACTATCACAGGGAGTGGGGAGAATGTGGAACTCAGTATCACAGGGAGTGGGGAGAATGTGGAACTCACTATCACGGGGAGTGGGGAGAATGTGGAACTCGCTATCACGGGGAGTGGGGAGAATGTGGAACTCACTATCACAGGGAGTGGGGAGAATGTGGAACTCGCTATCACGGGGAGTGGGGAGAATGTGGAACTCGCTATCACGGGGTGTGGGGAGAATGTGGAACTCGCTATCACGGGGAGTGGGGAGAAAGTGGAACTCGCTATCACAGGGAGTGGGGAGAATGTGGAACTCGCTATCACAGGGAGTGGGGAGAATGTGGAATTCACTATCACGGGGAGTGGGGAGAATGTGGAACTCGCTATCACGGCGTGGGGAGAATGTGGAACTCGCTATCACGGGGAGTGGGGAGAATGTGGAACTCGCTATCACGGGGAGTGGGGAGAATGTGGAACTCACTATCACGGCGTGGGGAGAATGTGGAACTCGCTATCACGGGGAGTGGGGAGAATATGGAACTCGCTATCTCGGGGAGTGGGGAGAATGTGGAACTCACTATCACAGGGCGTGGGGAGAATGTGGAACTCACTATCACAGGGCGTGGGGAGAATGTGGAACTCACTATCACGGCGTGGGGAGAATGTGGAACTCGCTATCTCGGGGAGTGGGGAGAATGTGGAACTCACTATCACGGCGTGGGGAGAATGTGGAACTCGCTATCTCGGGGAGTGGGGAGAATGTGGAACTCACTATCACGGAGTGGGGAGAATGTGGAACTCGCTATCACAGGGAGTGGGGAGAATGTGGAACTCGCTATCTCGGGGAGTGGGGAGAATGTGGAACTCGCTATCACGGCGTGGGGAGAATGTGGAACTCGCTATCACGGGGAGTGGCGAGAATGTGGAACTCGCTATCACAGGGAGTGGGGAGAATGTGGAACTCACTATCACAGGGAGTGGGGAGAATGTGGAACTCGCTATCACAGGGAGTGGGGAGAATGTGGAACTCACTATCACAGGGAGTGGGGAGAATGTGGAACTCGCTATCACAGGGAATGGGGAGAATGTGGAACTCACTATCACGGCGTGGGGAGAATGTGGAACTCGCTATCACAGGGAGTGGGGAGAATGTGGAACTCGCTATCACAGGGAGTGGGGAGAATGTGGAACTCACTATCACGGCGTGGGGAGAATGTGGAACTCGCTATCACAGGGAGTGGGGAGAATGTGGAACTCGCTATCTCGGGGAGTGGGGAGAATGTGGAACTCGCTATCACGGGGAGTGGGGAGAATGTGGAACTCGCTATCACGGGGAGTGGGGAGAATGTGGAACTCACTATCACGGCGTGGGGAGAATGTGGAACTCGCTATCACGGGGAGTGGCGAGAATGTGGAACTCGCTATCACGGGGAGTGGGGAGAATGTGGAACTCGCTATCACGGGGAGTGGGGAGAATGTGGAACTCGCTATCACGGGGAGTGGGGAGAATGTGGAACTCGCTATCACGGGGAGTGGGGAGAATGTGGAACTCGCTATCATAGGGAGTGGGGAGAATGTGGAACTCGCTATCACAGGGAGTGGGGAGAATGTGGAACTCGCTATCACGGGGAGTGGGGAGAATGTGGAACTCGCTATCACGGGGAGTGGGGAGAATGTGGAACTCGCTATCACGGGGAGTGGGGAGAATGTGGAACTCGCTATCACGGGCAGTGGGGAGAATGTGGAACTCACTATCACAGGGAGTGGGGAGAATGTGGAACTCACTATCACGGGGAGTGGGGAGAATGTGGAACTCACTATCACAGGGAGTGGGGAGAATGTGGAACTCGATATCACGGGGAGTGGGGAGAATGTGGAACTCGCTATCATGGGGAGTGGGGAGAATGTGGAACTCACGATTAGAGGGAGTGGGGAGAATGTGGAACTCACTGTCACGGGGAGTGCGGAGAATGTGAAACTCACTATCACGGGGAGTGGGGAGAATGTGGAACTCACTGTCACGGGGAGTGCGGAGAATGTGAAACTCGCTACCACGGGGTGTGCGGAGAATGTGGAACTCACGATTAGAGGGAGTGGGGAGAATGTGGAACTCACTGTCACGGGGAGTGCGGAGAATGTGAAACTCGCTACCACGGGGTGTGCGGAGAATGTGGAACTCACGATTAGAGGGAGTGGGGAGAATGTGGAACTCACTATCACGGGGAGTGCGGAGAATGTGGTACTCGCTACCACAGGGTGTGCGGAGAATGTGGAACTCGCTATCACGGGGAGTGGCGAGAATGTGGAACTCACTATCACGGGGAGTGGGGAGAATGTGGAACTCACTATCACAGGGAGTGGGGAGAATGTGGAACTCGATATCACGGGGAGTGGGGAGAATGTGGAACTCGCTATCATGGGGAGTGGGGAGAATGTGGAACTCGCTATCACGGGGAGTGGGGAGAATGTGGAACTCGCTATCACGGGGAGTGGGGAGAATGTGGAACTCGCTATCACGGGGAGTGGGGAGAATGTGGAACTCACTATCACAGGGAGTGGGGAGAATGTGGAACTCACTATCACGGGGAGTGGGGAGAATGTGGAACTCACTATCACAGGGAGTGGGGAGAATGTGGAACTCGATATCACGGGGAGTGGGGAGAATGTGGAACTCGCTATCATGGGGAGTGGGGAGAATGTGGAACTCACTATCACAGGGAGTGGGGAGAATATGGAACTCACTATCACGGGGAGTGGGGAGAATGTGGAACTTCCTATCACGGGGAGTGGGGAGAATGTGGAACCCGCAATCACAGGGAGTGGGGAGAATGTGGAACTCGCTATCCCGGGGAGTGGGGAGAATGTGGAACTCACTATCACAGGGAGTGGGGAGAATGTGGAACTCACTATCACTGGGAGTGGGGAGAATGTGGAACTCGCTATCACAGGGAGTGGGGAGAATGTGGAACTCACTATCACGGGGAGTGGGGAGAATGTGGAACTCGCTATCACAGGGAGTGGGGAGAATGTGGAACTCACTATCACGGGGAGTGGGGAGAATGTGGAACTCACTATCACGGGGAGTGGGGAGAATGTAGAACTCACTATCACGGGGAGTGGTGAGAATGTGGAACTCGCTATCACAGGGAGTGGGGAGAATGTGGAACTCACTATCATGGGGTGTGGGGAGAATGTGGAACTCGCTATCACAGGGAGTGGGGAGAATGTGGAACTCGCTACCACAGGGTGTGGGGAGAATGTGGAACTCGCTATCACGGGGAGTGGGGAGAATGTGGAACTCAGTATAAGAGGGAGTGTGGAGAATGTGGAACTCACTATCACGGGGAGTGCGGAGAATGTGGTACTCGCTACCACAGGGTGTGCGGAGAATGTGGAACTCACTATAAAAGGGAGTGGGGAGAATGTGGAACTCATTATCACAGGGAGTGGGGAGAATGTGGAACTCACTATCACGGGGAGTGGGGAGAATGTGGAACTCGCTATCACAGGGAGTGGGGAGAATGTGGAACTCCCTATCACAGGGAGTGGGGAGAATGTGGAACTCACTATCACGGGGAGTGGGGAGAATGTGGAACTCTCTATCACGGGGAGTGGGGAGAATGTGGAACTCACTATTACGGGGAGTGGGGAGAATGTGGAACTCACTATCACAGGGAGTGGGGAGAATGTGGAACTCCCTATCACAGGGAGTGGGGAGAATGTGGAACTCCCTATCACAGGGAGTGGGGAGAATGTGGAACTCACTATCACGGGGAGTGGGGAGAATGTGGAACTCTCTATCACGGGGAGTGGGGAGAATGTGGAACTCACTATTACGGGGAGTGGGGAGAATGTGGAACTCACTATCACAGGGAGTGGGGAGAATGTGGAATTCACTATCACAGGGAGTGGGGAGAATGTGGAACTCGATATCACAGGGAGTGGGGAGAATGTGGAACCTGCAATCACAGGGAGTGGGGAGAATGTGGAACTCGCTATCCCGGGGAGTGGGTAGACTGTGGAACCCGCTATCACGGGGAGTGGGGAGAATGTGGAACTCACTATCACAGGGAGTGGTGAGAATGTGGAACTCACTATCACTGGGAGTGGGGAGAATGTGGAACACGCTATCACAGGGAGTGGGGAGAATGTGGAACTCACTATCACGGGGAGTGGGGAGAATGTGGAACTCGCTATCACAGGGAGTGGGGAGAATGTGGAACTCACTATCACGGGGAGTGGGGAGAATGTGGAACTCACTATCACGGGGAGTGGGGAGAATGTAGAACTCACTATCACGGGGAGTGGGGAGAATGTGGAACTCACTATCACAGGGAGTGGGGAGAATGTGGAACTCACTATCACAGGGAGTGGGGAGAATGTGGAACTCACTATCACAGGGAGCGGGGAGAATGTGGAATCCACTATCATAGGGAGTGGGGAGAATGTGGAACTCACTATCACAGGGAGTGGGGAGAATGTGGAACTCACTATCACGGGGAGTGGGGAGAAGGTGGAACTCACTATCACGGGGAGTGGGTAGACTGTGGAACTCGATATCACGGGGAGTGGGGAGAATGTGGAACTCACTATCACAGGGAGTGGGGAGAATGTGGAACTCACTATCACGGGGAGTGGGGAGAATGTGGAACTCACTATCACAGGGAGTGGGGAGAATGTGGAACTCACTATCACAGGGAGTGGGGAGAATGTGGAACTCACTATCACGGGGAGTGGGGAGAATGTGGAACTCGCTATCACAGGGAGTGGGGAGAATGTGGAACTCACTATAACAGGGAGTGGGGAGAATGTGGAACACACTATCACGAGGAGTGGGGAGAATGTGGAACTCGCTATCACGGGGAGTGGGGAGAATGTGGAACTCGCTATCACAGGGAGTGGGGAGAATGTGGAACTCACTATCACGGGGCGTGGGGAGAATGTGGAATTCACTATCACGGGGAGTGGGGAGAATGTGGAACTCACTATCACGGGGAGTGGGGAGAATGTGGAACTCACTATAACAGGGAGTGGGGAGAATGTGGAACTCCCTATCACACTGAGTGGTGAGAATGTGGAACTCACTATCACGGGGAGTGGGGAGAATGTGGAACTCTCTATCACGGGGAGTGGGGAGAATGTGGAACTCACTATCACAGGGAGTGGGGAGAATGTGGAACTCGCTATCCCGGGGAGTGGGTAGATTGTGGAACCCGCTATCACGGGGAGTGGGGAGAATGTGGAACTCACTATCACAGGGAGTGGGGAGAATGTGGAACTCACAATCACTGGGAGTGGGGAGAATGTGGAACTCGCTATCACAGGGAGTGGGGAGAATGTGGAACTCACTATCACGGGGAGTGGGGAGAATGTGGAACTCGCTATCACAGGGAGTGGGGAGAATGTGGAACTCACTATCACGGGGAGTGGGGAGAATGTGGAACTCACTATCACGGGGAGTGGGGAGAATGTAGAACTCACTATCACGGGGAGTGGGGAGAATGTGGAACTCGCTATCACGGGGAGTGGGGAGAATGTGGAACTCACTATCACAGGGAGTGGGGAGAATGTGGAACACGCTACCACAGGGAGTGGGGAGAATGTGGAACTCGCTATCACGGGGAGTGGGGAGAATGTGGAACTCAGTATAAGAGGGAGTGGGGAGAATGTGGAACTCACTATCACGGGGAGTGGGGAGAATGTGGAACTCACTATCACGGGGAGTGGGGAGAATGTGGAACTCACTATCACGGGGAGTGGGGAGAATGTAGAACTCACTATCACGGGGAGTGGGGAGAATGTGGAACTCGCTATCACGGGGAGTGGGGAGAATGTGGAACTCACTATCACAGGGAGTGGGGAGAATGTGGAACTCACTATCACAGGGAGTGGGGAGAGTGTGGAACTCGCTATCACGGGGAGTGGGGAGAATGTGGAACTCACTATCACAGGGAGTGGGGAGAATGTGGAACTCACTATCACAGGGAGTGGGGAGAATGTGGAACTCGCTATCACAGGGAGTGGGGAGAATGTGGAACTCGCTATCACAGGGAGTGGGGAGAATGTGGAACTCACTATCACAGGGAGTGGGGAGAATGTGGAACTCAATATCACGGGGAGTGCGGAGAATGTGGTACTCGCTACCACAGGGTGTGAGGAGAATGTGGAACTCACTATAAGAGGGAGTGGGGAGAATGTGGAACTCACTATCACGGGGAGTGGGGAGAATGTGGAACTCATTATCACAGGGAGTGGGGAGAATGTGGAACTCACTATCACGGGGAGTGGGGAGAATGTGGAACTCGCTATCACAGGGAGTGGGGAGAATGTGGAACTCACTATCACGGGGAGTGGGGAGAATGTGGAACTCACTATCACGGGGAGTGGGGATAATGTGGAACTCACTATCACGTGGAGTGGGGAGAATGTGGAACTCACTATAACAGGGAGTGGGGAGAATGTGGAACTCCCTATCACAGGGAGTGGGGAGAATGTGGAACTCACTATCACGGGGAGTGGGGAGAATGTGGAACTCTCTATCACGGGGAGTGGGGAGAATGTGGAACTCACTATTACGGGGAGTGGGGAGAATGTGGAACTCACTATCACAGGGAGTGGGGAGAATGTGGAATTCACTATCACAGGGAGTGGGGAGAATGTGGAACTCGATATCACAGGGAGTGGGGAGAATGTGGAACCCGCAATCACAGGGAGTGGGGAGAATGTGGAACCCGCTATCACGGGGAGTGGGGAGAATGTGGAACTCACTATCACAGGGAGTGGGGAGAATGTGGAACTCACTATCACTGGGAGTGGGGAGAATGTGGAACTCGCTATCACAGGGAGTGGGGAGAATGTGGAACTCACTATCACGGGGAGTGGGGATAATGTGGAACTCACTATCACAGGGAGTGGGGAGAATGTGGAACTCACTATCACGGGGAGTGGGGAGAATGTGGAACTGACTATCACAGGGAGTGGGGAGAATGTGGAACTCACTATCACGGGGAGTGGGGAGAATGTGGAACTCACTATCACGGGGAGTGGGGAGAAAGTAGAACTCACTATCACGGGGAGTGGGGAGAATGTGGAACTCGCTATCACAGGGAGTGGGAGAATGTGGAACTCACTATCATGGGGAGTGGGGAGAATGTGGAACTCGCTATCACAGGGAGTGGGGAGAATGTGGAACTCGCTATCATGGGGAGTGCGGAGAATGTGGAACTCACTATAAGAGGGAGTGTGGAGAATGTGGAACTCACTATCACGGGGAGTGGGGAGAATGTGGAACTCATTATCACAGGGAGTGGGGAGAATGTGGAACTCACTATCACGGGGAGTGGGGAGAATGTGGAACTCACAATCACGGGGAGTGGGGAGAATGTAGAACTCACTATCACGGGGAGTGGGGAGAATGTGGAACTCGCTATCACAGGGAGTGGGGAGAATGTGGAACTCACTATCACGGGGTGTGGGGAGAATGTGGAACTCACTATCACGGGGAGTGGGGAGAATGTGGAACTCCCTATCACAGGGAGTGGGGAGAATGTGGAACTCACTATAACAGGGAGTGGGGAGAATGTGGAACTCGCTATCACAGGGAGTGGGGAGAATGTGGAACTCACTATCACAGGGAGTGGGGAGAATCTGGAACTCACTATCACGGGGAGTGGGGAGAATGTGGAACTCGCTATCCCGGGGAGTGGGGAGAATGTGGAACTCACTATCACGGGGAGTGGGGAGGATGTGGAACTCACTATCACAGGGAGTGGGGAGAATGTGGAACTCACTATCACAGGGAGTGGGGAGAATGTGGAACTCACTATCACAGGGAGTGGGGAGAATGTGGAACTCACTATCACAGGGAGCGGGGAGAATGTGGAATCCACTATCATAGGGAATGGGGAGAATGTGGAACTCACTATCACAGGGAGTGGGGAGAATGTGGAACTCACTATCACGGGGAGTGGGGTGAAGGTGGAACTCACTATCACGGGGAGTGGGTAGACTGTGGAACTCGATATCACGGGGAGTGGGGAGAATGTGGAACTCACTATCACAGGGAGTGGGGAGAATGTGGAACTCACTATCACGGGGAGTGGGGAGAATGTGGAACTCACTATCACAGGGAGTGGGGAGAATGTGGAACTCACTATCACAGGGAGTGGGGAGAATGTGGAACTCACTATCACGGGGAGTGGGGAGAATGTGGAACTCGCTATCACGGGGAGTGGGGAGAATGTGGAACTCACTATAACAGGGAGTGGGGAGAATGTGGAACTCACTATCACGGGGAGTGGGGAGAATGTGGAACTCGCTATCACGGGGAGTGGGGAGAATGTGGAACACACTATCACGGGGAGTGGGGAGAATGTGGAACTCACTATCACAGGGAGTGGGGAGAATGTGGAACTCGCTATCACAGGGAGTGGGGAGAATGTGGAACTCACTATCACAGGGAGTGGGGAGAATGTGGAACTCACTATCACAGGGAATGGGGATAATGTGGAACTCACTATCACGGGGAGTGGGGAGAATGTGGAACTCACTATCACAGGGAGTGGGGAGAATGTGGAACTCACTATCACGGGGAGTGGGGAGAATGTGGAACTCGCTATCACAGGGAGTGGGGAGAATGTGGAACTCACTATCACAGGGAGTGGGGAGAATATGGAACTCACTATCACGGGGAGTGGGGATAATGTGGAACTCACTATCACGTGGAGTGGGGAGAATGTGGAACTCACTATCACGGGGAGTGGGGAGAATGTGGAACTCGCTCTCACAGGGAGTGGGGAGAATGTGGAACTCACTATCACAGGGAGTGGGGAGAATGTGGAACTCACTATCACGGGGAGTGGGGAGAATGTGGAACTTGCTATCACGGGGAGTGCGGAGAATGTGGAACTCACTATCACGGGGAGTGGGGAGAATGTGGAACTCGCTATCACAGGGAGTGCGGAGAATGTGGAACTCACTATCATGGGGAGTGGGGAGAATGTGGAACTCACTATCACGGGGAGTGGGGAGAATGTGGAACTCGCTATCACGGGGAGTGGGGAGAATGTGGAACTCGCTATCACGGGGAGTGGGGAGAATGTGGAACTCGCTATCACAGGGAGTGGGGAGAATGTGGAACTCACTATCACGGGGAGTGGGGAGAATGTGGAACTCGCTATCACAGGGAATGGGGAGAATGTGGAACTCACTATCACAGGGAGTGGGGAGAATGTGGAACTCACTATCACGGGGAGTGGGGAGAATGTGGAACTCACTATCAAAGGGAGTGGGGAGAATGTGGAACTCGCTATCACAGGGAGTGGGGAGAATGTGGAACTCACTATCACAGGGAGTGGGGAGAATGTGGAACTCACTATCACGGGGAGTGGGGAGAATGTGGAACTTTCTATCACAGGGAGTGGGGAGAATGTGGAACTCACTATCACGGGGAGTGGAGAGAATGTGGAACTCCCAAAAACAGGGAGTGGGGAGAATGTGGAACTCACTATCACAGGGAGTGGAGAGAATGTGGAACTCACTATCACAGGGAGTGGGGAGAATGTGGAACTCGCTATCGCAGGGAGTGGGGAGAATGTGGAACTCACTATAACAGGGAGTGGGGAGAATGTGGAACTCGCTATCACAGGGAGTGGGGAGAATGTGGAACTCACTATCACAGGGAGTGGGGAGAATGTGGAACTCGCTATCGCAGGGAGTGGGGAGAATGTGGAACTCACTATAACAGGGAGTGGGGAGAATGTGGAACTCGCTATCACAGGGAGTGGGGAGAATGTGGAACTCACTATCACAGGGAGTGGGGAGAATGTGGAACTCGCTATCGCAGGGAGTGGGGAGAATGTGGAACTCACTATAACAGGGAGTGGGGAGAATGTGGAACTCGCTATCACAGGGAGTGGGGAGAATGTGGAACTCACTATCACAGGGAGTGGGGAGAATGTGGAACTCACTATCACGGGGAGTGGGGAGAATGTGGAACTCACTGTCACAGGGAGTGCGGAGAATGTGGAACTCACTATCACAGGGAGTGGGGAGAATGTGGAACTCACTGTCACAGGGAGTGGGGAGAATGTGGAACTCACTATCACGGGGAGTGGGGAGAATGTGGAACTCGCTATCACGGGGAGTGGGGAGAATGTGGAACTCACTATCACGGGGAGTGGGGTGAAGGTGGAACTCACTATCACGGGGAGTGGGTAGACTGTGGAACTCGATATCACGGGGAGTGGGGAGAATGTGGAACTCACTATCACAGGGAGTGGGGAGAATGTGGAACTCACTATCACGGGGAGTGGGGAGAATGTGGAACTCACTATCACAGGGAGTGGGGAGAATGTGGAACTCACTATCACAGGGAGTGGGGAGAATGTGGAACTCACTATCACGGGGAGTGGGGAGAATGTGGAACTCGCTATCACGGGGAGTGGGGAGAATGTGGAACTCACTATAACAGGGAGTGGGGAGAATGTGGAACTCACTATCACGGGGAGTGGGGAGAATGTGGAACTCGCTATCACGGGGAGTGGGGAGAATGTGGAACACACTATCACGGGGAGTGGGGAGAATGTGGAACTCACTATCACAGGGAGTGGGGAGAATGTGGAACTCGCTATCACAGGGAGTGGGGAGAATGTGGAACTCACTATCACAGGGAGTGGGGAGAATGTGGAACTCACTATCACAGGGAATGGGGATAATGTGGAACTCACTATCACGGGGAGTGGGGAGAATGTGGAACTCACTATCACAGGGAGTGGGGAGAATGTGGAACTCACTATCACGGGGAGTGGGGAGAATGTGGAACTCGCTATCACAGGGAGTGGGGAGAATGTGGAACTCACTATCACAGGGAGTGGGGAGAATATGGAACTCACTATCACGGGGAGTGGGGATAATGTGGAACTCACTATCACGTGGAGTGGGGAGAATGTGGAACTCACTATCACGGGGAGTGGGGAGAATGTGGAACTCGCTCTCACAGGGAGTGGGGAGAATGTGGAACTCACTATCACAGGGAGTGGGGAGAATGTGGAACTCACTATCACGGGGAGTGGGGAGAATGTGGAACTTGCTATCACGGGGAGTGCGGAGAATGTGGAACTCACTATCACGGGGAGTGGGGAGAATGTGGAACTCGCTATCACAGGGAGTGCGGAGAATGTGGAACTCACTATCATGGGGAGTGGGGAGAATGTGGAACTCACTATCACGGGGAGTGGGGAGAATGTGGAACTCGCTATCACGGGGAGTGGGGAGAATGTGGAACTCGCTATCACGGGGAGTGGGGAGAATGTGGAACTCGCTATCACAGGGAGTGGGGAGAATGTGGAACTCACTATCACGGGGAGTGGGGAGAATGTGGAACTCGCTATCACAGGGAATGGGGAGAATGTGGAACTCACTATCACAGGGAGTGGGGAGAATGTGGAACTCACTATCACGGGGAGTGGGGAGAATGTGGAACTCACTATCAAAGGGAGTGGGGAGAATGTGGAACTCGCTATCACAGGGAGTGGGGAGAATGTGGAACTCACTATCACAGGGAGTGGGGAGAATGTGGAACTCACTATCACGGGGAGTGGGGAGAATGTGGAACTTTCTATCACAGGGAGTGGGGAGAATGTGGAACTCACTATCACGGGGAGTGGAGAGAATGTGGAACTCCCAAAAACAGGGAGTGGGGAGAATGTGGAACTCACTATCACAGGGAGTGGAGAGAATGTGGAACTCACTATCACAGGGAGTGGGGAGAATGTGGAACTCGCTATCGCAGGGAGTGGGGAGAATGTGGAACTCACTATAACAGGGAGTGGGGAGAATGTGGAACTCGCTATCACAGGGAGTGGGGAGAATGTGGAACTCACTATCACAGGGAGTGGGGAGAATGTGGAACTCGCTATCGCAGGGAGTGGGGAGAATGTGGAACTCACTATAACAGGGAGTGGGGAGAATGTGGAACTCGCTATCACAGGGAGTGGGGAGAATGTGGAACTCACTATCACAGGGAGTGGGGAGAATGTGGAACTCGCTATCGCAGGGAGTGGGGAGAATGTGGAACTCACTATAACAGGGAGTGGGGAGAATGTGGAACTCGCTATCACAGGGAGTGGGGAGAATGTGGAACTCACTATCACAGGGAGTGGGGAGAATGTGGAACTCACTATCACGGGGAGTGGGGAGAATGTGGAACTCACTGTCACAGGGAGTGCGGAGAATGTGGAACTCACTATCACAGGGAGTGGGGAGAATGTGGAACTCACTGTCACAGGGAGTGGGGAGAATGTGGAACTCACTATCACGGGGAGTGGGGAGAATGTGGAACTCGCTATCACGGGGAGTGGGGAGAATGTGGAACTCTCTATCACGGGGAGTGGGGAGAATGTGGAACTCGCTATCACAGGGAGTGGGGAGAATGTGGAACTCACTATCACGGGGAGTGGGGAGAATGTGGAACTCACTATCACGGGGAGTGGGGAGAATGTGGAACTCTCTATCACGGGGAGTGGGGAGAATGTGGAACTCACTGTCACAGGGAGTGCGGAGAATGTGGAACTCACTATAACAGGGAGTGGGGAGAATGTGGAACTCGCTATCACAGGGAGTGGGGAGAATGTGGAACTCGCTATCACAGGGAATGGGGAGAATGTGGAACTCATTATAACAGGGAGTGGGGAGAATGTGGAACTCGCTATCACAGGGAGTGGGGAGAATGTGGAACTCACTATCACAGGGAGTGGGGAGAATGTGGAACTCGCTATCGCAGGGAGTGGGGAGAATGTGGAACTCACTATAACAGGGAGTGGGGAGAATGTGGAACTCGCTATCACAGGGAGTGGGGAGAATGTGGAACTCACTATCACAGGGAGTGGGGAGAATGTGGAACTCACTGTCACGGGGAGTGCGGAGAATGTGAAACTCGCTACCACGGGGTGTGCGGAGAATGTGGAACTCACTATCACGGGGAGTGCGGAGAATGTGGAACTCACTGTCACGGGGAGTGCGGAGAATGTGAAACTCGCTACCACGGGGTGTGCGGAGAATGTGGAACTCACTGTCACGGGGAGTGCGGAGAATGTGAAACTCGCTACCACAGGGTGTGCGGAGAATGTGGAACTCACTATCACGGGGAGTGGCGAGAATGTGGAACTCACTATCACGGGGAGTGGGGAGAATGTGGAACTCGCTATCACGGGGAGTGGGAAGAATGTGGAACTCGCTATCACGGGGAGTGGGGAGAATGTGGAACTCGCTATCACGGGGAGTGGGAAGAATGTGGAACTCGCTATCACGGGGAGTGGGGAGAATGTGGAACTCGCTATCACGGGGAGTGGGGAGAATGTGGAACTCGCTATCACGGGCAGTGGGGAGAATGTGGAACTCACTATCACAGGGAGTGGGGAGAATGTGGAACTCACTATCACGGGGAGTGGGGAGAATGTGGAACTCACTATCACAGGGAGTGGGGAGAATGTGGAACTCGATATCACGGGGAGTGGGGAGAATGTGGAACTCGCTATCATGGGGAGTGGGGAGAATGTGGAACTCACTATAACAGGGAGTGGGGAGAATGTGGAACTCACTGTCACGGGGAGTGCGGAGAATGTGAAACTCACTATCACGGGGAGTGGGGAGAATGTGGAACTCACTATCACGGGGAGTGGGGAGAATGTGGAACCCGCAATCACAGGGAGTGGGGAGAATGTGGAACTCACTGTCACGGGGAGTGCGGAGAATGTGAAACTCGCTACCACGGGGTGTGCGGAGAATGTGGAACTCACGATTAGAGGGAGTGGGGAGAATGTGGAACTCACTGTCACGGGGAGTGCGGAGAATGTGAAACTCGCTACCACGGGGTGTGCGGAGAATGTGGAACTCACGATTAGAGGGAGTGGGGAGAATGTGGAACTCACTATCACGGGGAGTGCGGAGAATGTGGTACTCGCTACCACAGGGTGTGCGGAGAATGTGGAACTCGCTATCACGGGGAGTGGCGAGAATGTGGAACTCACTATCACGGGGAGTGGGGAGAATGTGGAACTCACTATCACAGGGAGTGGGGAGAATGTGGAACTCGATATCACGGGGAGTGGGGAGAATGTGGAACTCGCTATCATGGGGAGTGGGGAGAATGTGGAACTCGCTATCACGGGGAGTGGGGAGAATGTGGAACTCGCTATCACGGGGAGTGGGGAGAATGTGGAACTCGCTATCACGGGGAGTGGGGAGAATGTGGAACTCACTATCACAGGGAGTGGGGAGAATGTGGAACTCACTATCACGGGGAGTGGGGAGAATGTGGAACTCACTATCACAGGGAGTGGGGAGAATGTGGAACTCGATATCACGGGGAGTGGGGAGAATGTGGAACTCGCTATCATGGGGAGTGGGGAGAATGTGGAACTCACTATCACAGGGAGTGGGGAGAATATGGAACTCACTATCACGGGGAGTGGGGAGAATGTGGAACTTCCTATCACGGGGAGTGGGGAGAATGTGGAACCCGCAATCACAGGGAGTGGGGAGAATGTGGAACTCGCTATCCCGGGGAGTGGGGAGAATGTGGAACTCACTATCACAGGGAGTGGGGAGAATGTGGAACTCACTATCACTGGGAGTGGGGAGAATGTGGAACTCGCTATCACAGGGAGTGGGGAGAATGTGGAACTCACTATCACGGGGAGTGGGGAGAATGTGGAACTCGCTATCACAGGGAGTGGGGAGAATGTGGAACTCACTATCACGGGGAGTGGGGAGAATGTGGAACTCACTATCACGGGGAGTGGGGAGAATGTAGAACTCACTATCACGGGGAGTGGTGAGAATGTGGAACTCGCTATCACAGGGAGTGGGGAGAATGTGGAACTCACTATCATGGGGTGTGGGGAGAATGTGGAACTCGCTATCACAGGGAGTGGGGAGAATGTGGAACTCGCTACCACAGGGTGTGGGGAGAATGTGGAACTCGCTATCACGGGGAGTGGGGAGAATGTGGAACTCAGTATAAGAGGGAGTGTGGAGAATGTGGAACTCACTATAAAAGGGAGTGGGGAGAATGTGGAACTCACTATCACGGGGAGTGCGGAGAATGTGGTACTCGCTACCACAGGGTGTGCGGAGAATGTGGAACTCACTATAAAAGGGAGTGGGGAGAATGTGGAACTCACTATCACGGGGAGTGGGGAGAATGTGGAACTCATTATCACAGGGAGTGGGGAGAATGTGGAACTCACTATCACGGGGAGTGGGGAGAATGTGGAACTCGCTATCACAGGGAGTGGGGAGAATGTGGAACTCACTATCACGGGGAGTGGGGAGAATGTGGAACTCACTATCACGGGGAGTGGGGAGAATGTGGAACTCACTATAACAGGGAGTGGGGAGAATGTGGAACTCCCTATCACAGGGAGTGGGGAGAATGTGGAACTCACTATCACGGGGAGTGGGGAGAATGTGGAACTCTCTATCACGGGGAGTGGGGAGAATGTGGAACTCACTATTACGGGGAGTGGGGAGAATGTGGAACTCACTATCACAGGGAGTGGGGAGAATGTGGAATTCACTATCACAGGGAGTGGGGAGAATGTGGAACTCGATATCACAGGGAGTGGGGAGAATGTGGAAACTGCAATCACAGGGAGTGGGGAGAATGTGGAACTCGCTATCCCGGGGAGTGGGTAGACTGTGGAACCCGCTATCACGGGGAGTGGGGAGAATGTGGAACACGCTATCACAGGGAGTGGGGAGAATGTGGAACTCACTATCACGGGGAGTGGGGAGAATGTGGAACTCGCTATCACAGGGAGTGGGGAGAATGTGGAACTCACTATCACGGGGAGTGGGGAGAATGTGGAACTCACTATCACGGGGAGTGGGGAGAATGTAGAACTCACTATCACGGGGAGTGGGGACAACGTGGAACTCGCTATCACAGGGAGTGGGGAGAATGTGGAACTCACTATCATGGGGAGTGGGGAGAATGTGGAACTCGCTATCACAGGGAGTGGGGAGAATGTGGAACTCACTATCACAGGGAGTGGGGAGAATGTGGAACTCACTATCACAGGGAGTGGGGAGAATGTGGAACTCGCTACCACAGGGAGTGGGGAGAATGTGGAACTCACTATCACAGTGAGTGGGGAGAATGTGGAACTCACTATCACAGGGAGTGGGGAGAATGTGGAACTCACTATCACGGGGAGTGGGGAGAATGTGGAACTCACTATCACAGGGAGTGGGGAGAATGTGGAACTCACTATCACTGGGAGTGGGGAGAATGTGGAACTCGCTATCACAGGGAGTGGGGAGAATGTGGAACTCACTATCACGGGGAGTGGGGAGAATGTGGAACTCACTATCACGGGGAGTGGGGAGAATGTAGAACTCTCTATCACGGGGAGTGGGGAGAATGTGGAACTCGCTATCACAGGGAGTGGGGAGAATGTGGAACTCACTATCATGGGGTGTGGGGAGAATGTGGAACTCGCTATCACAGGGAGTGGGGAGAATGTGGAACTCGCTACCACAGGGTGTGGGGAGAATGTGGAACTCGCTATCACGGGGAGTGGGGAGAATGTGGAACTCAGTATAAGAGGGAGTGTGGAGAATGTGGAACTCACTATCACGGGGAGTGCGGAGAATGTGGTACTCGCTACCACAGGGTGTGCGGAGAATGTGGAACTCACTATAAAAGGGAGTGGGGAGAATGTGGAACTCACTATCACGGGGAGTGGGGAGAATGTGGAACTCGCTATCACAGGGAGTGGGGAGAATGTGGAACTCACTATCACGGGGAGTGGGGAGAATGTGGAACTCACTATCACGGGGAGTGGGGAGAATGTGGAACTCGCTATCACAGGGAGTGGGGAGAATGTGGAACTCACTATCACGGGGAGTGGGGAGAATGTGGAACTCACTATCACGGGGAGTGGGGAGAATGTGGAACTCACTATCACAGGGAATGGGGAGAATGTGGAACTCATTATCACAGGGAGTGGGGAGAATGTGGAACTCACTATCACGGGGAGTGGGGAGAATGTGGAACTCGCTATCACAGGGAGTGGGGAGAATGTGGAACTCACTATCACGGGGAGTGGGGAGAATGTGGAACTCACTATCACGGGGAGTGGGGAGAATGTGGAACTCACTATAACAGGGAGTGGGGAGAATGTGGAACTCACTATAACAGGGAGTGGGGAGAATGTGGAACTCCCTATCACAGGGAGTGGGGAGAATGTGGAACTCACTATCACGGGGAGTGGGGAGAATGTGGAACTCTCTATCACGGGGAGTGGGGAGAATGTGGAACTCACTATTACGGGGAGTGGGGAGAATGTGGAACTCACTATCACAGGGAGTGGGGAGAATGTGGAACTCACTGTCACAGGGAGTGGGGAGAATGTGGAACTCACTATCACGGGGAGTGGGGAGAATGTGGAACTCACTATCACAGGGAGTGGGGAGAATGTGGAACTCACTATAACAGGGAGTGGGGAGAATGTGGAACTCCCTATCACAGGGAGTGGGGAGAATGTGGAACTCACTATCACGGGGAGTGGGGAGAATGTGGAACTCTCTATCACGGGGAGTGGGGAGAATGTGGAACTCACTATTACGGGGAGTGGGGAGAATGTGGAACTCACTATCACAGGGAGTGGGGAGAATGTGGAATTCACTATCACAGGGAGTGGGGAGAATGTGGAACCTGCAATCACAGGGAGTGGGGAGAATGTGGAACTCGCTATCCCGGGGAGTGGGTAGACTGTGGAACCCGCTATCACGGGGAGTGGGGAGAATGTGGAACTCACTATCACAGGGAGTGGGGAGAATGTGGAACTCACTATCACTGGGAGTGGGGAGAATGTGGAACACGCTATCACAGGGAGTGGGGAGAATGTGGAACTCACTATCACGGGGAGTGGGGAGAATGTGGAACTCGCTATCACAGGGAGTGGGGAGAATGTGGAACTCACTATCACGGGGAGTGGGGAGAATGTGGAACTCACTATCACGGGGAGTGGGGAGAATGTAGAACTCACTATCACGGGGAGTGGGGACAATGTGGAACTCGCTATCACAGGGAGTGGGGAGAATGTGGAACTCACTATCATGGGGAGTGGGGAGAATGTGGAACTCGCTATCACAGGGAGTGGGGAGAATGTGGAACTCACTATCACAGGGAGTGGGGAGAATGTGGAACTCACTATCACAGGGAGTGGGGAGAATGTGGAACTCGCTACCACAGGGAGTGGGGAGAATGTGGAACTCACTATCACAGTGAGTGGGGAGAATGTGGAACTCACTATCACAGGGAGTGGGGAGAATGTGGAACTCGCTACCACAGGGAGTGGGGAGAATGTGGAACTCGCTATCACGGGGAGTGGGGAGAATGTGGAACTCAGTATAAGAGGGAGTGTGGAGAATGTGGAACTCACTATCTCGGGGAGTGCGGAGAATGTGGTACTCGCTACCACAGCGTGTGCGGAGAATGTGGAACTCACTATAAGAGGGAGTGGGGAGAATGTGGAACTCACTATCACGGGGAGTGGGGAGAATGTGGAACTCATTATCACAGGGAGTGGGGAGAATGTGGAACTCACTATCACGGGGAGTGGGGAGAATGTGGAACTCACAATCACGGGGAGTGGGGAGAATGTCGAACTCAGTATAAGAGGGAGTGTGGAGAATGTGGAACTCACTATCACGGGGAGTGCGGAGAATGTGGTACTCGCTACCACAGGGTGTGCGGAGAATGTGGAACTCACTATAAGAGGGAGTGGGGAGAATGTGGAACTCACTATCACGGGGAGTGGGGAGAATGTGGAACTCATTATCACAGGGAGTGGGGAGAATGTGGAACTCACTATCACGGGGAGTGGGGAGAATGTGGAACTCACAATCACGGGGAGTGGGGAGAATGTCGAACTCACTATCACGGGGAGTGGGGAGAATGTGGAACTCGCTATCACAGGGAGTGGGGAGAATGTGGAACTCACTATCACGGGGAGTTGGGAGAATGTGGAACTCACTATCACGGGGAGTGGGGAGAATGTAGAACTCACTATCACGGGGAGTGGGGAGAATGTGGAACTCACTATCACGGGGAGTGGGGAGAATGTAGAACTCACTATCACAGGGAGTGGGGAGAATGTGGAACTCACTATCACGGGTAGTGGGGAGAATGTAGAACTCACTATCACAGGGAGTGGGGAGAATGTGGAACTCGCTATCACAGGGAGTGGGGAGAATGTGGAAATCATTATCACAGGGAGTGGGGAGAATGTGGAACTCACTATCACGGGGAGTGGGGAGAATGTAGAACTCACTATCACAGGGAGTGGGGAGAATGTAGAACTCACTATCACAGGGAGTGGGGAGAATGTAGAACTCACTATCACAGGGAGTGGGGAGAATGTGGAAATCATTATCACAGGGAGTGGGGAGAATGTGGAACTCACTATAACAGGGAGTGGGGAGAATATGGAACTCACTATCACGGGGAGTGGGGAGAATGTGGAACTCGCTATCACAGGGAGTGGGGAGAATGTGGAACTCGCTATCACGGGGAGTGGGGAGAATGTGGAACTCGCTATCACAGGGAGTGGGGAGAATGTGGAACTCGCTATCACGGGGAGTGGGGAGAATGTGGAACTCACTATCACGGGGAGTGGTGAGAATGTGGAACTCGCTATCACGGGGAGTGGGGAGAATGTGGAACTCGCTATCACAGGGAGTGGGGAGAATGTGGAACTCGCTATCACAGGGAGTGGGGAGAATGTGGAACTCGCTATCACGGGGAGTGGGGAGAATGTGGAACTCGCTATCACAGGGAGTGGGGAGAATGTGGAACTCACTATCACAGGGAGTGGGGAGAATGTGGAACTCACTATCACGGGGAGTGGGGAGAATGTGGAACTCACTATCACAGGGAGTGGGGAGAATGTGGAACTCACTATCACGGGGAGTGGGGAGAATGTGGAACTCACTATAACAGGGAGTGGGGAGAATGTGGAACTCACTATCACGGGGAGTGGGGAGAATGTGGAACTCGCTATCACAGGGAGTGGGGAGAATGTGGAACTCACTATCACAGGGAGTGGGGAGAATGTGGAACTCACTATCACGGAGAGTGGGGAGAATGTGGAACTCACTATCACAGGGAGTGGGGAGAATGTGGAACTCACTATCACGGGGAGTGGGGAGAATGTGGAACTCACTATAACAGGGAGTGGGGAGAATGTGGAACTCACTATCACGGGGAGTGGGGAGAATGTTGAACTCGCTATCACAGGGAGTGGGGAAAATGTGGAACTCACTATCACAGGGAGTGGGGAGAATGTGGAACTCACTATCACAGGGAGTGGGGAGAATGTGGAACTCACTATCACGGGGAGTGGGGAGAATGTGGAACTCACTATCACGGGGAGTGGGGAGAATGTGGAACTCACTATCACGGGGAGTGGGGAGAATGTAGAACTCGCTATCACGGGGAGTGCGGAGAATGTGGAAATCGCTATCACGGGGAGTGGGGAGAATGTGGAACTCACTATCACAGGGAGTGGGGAGAATGTGGAACTCGCTATCACAGGGAGTGGGGAGAATGTGGAACTCACTATCACGGGGAGTGGGGAGAATGTGGAACTCGCTATCACGGGGAGTGGGGAGAATGTGGAACTCACTATCACGGGGAGTGGGGAGAATGTGGAACTCACTATCACAGGGAGTGGGGAGAATGTGGAACTCACTATCACGGCGAGTGGGGAGAATGTGGAACTCGCTATCACAGGGAGTGGGGAGAATGTGGAACTCGCTATCGCAGGGAGTGGGGAGAATGTGGAACTCACTATCACAGGGAGTGGGGAGAATGTGGAACTCACTATCACGGGGAGTGGGGAGAATGTGGAACTCACTATCACGGGGAGTGGGGAGAATGTGGAACTCACTATCACGGGGAGTGGGGAGAATGTGGAACTCACTATCACGGGGAGTGGGGGGAATGTGGAACTCGCTATCACAGGGAATGGGGAGAATGTGGAACTCACTATCACAGGGAGTGGGGAGAATGTGGAACTCACTATCACAGGGAGTGGGGAGAATGTGGAACTCACTATCACAGGGAGTGGGGAGAATGTGGAACTCTCTATCTCGGGGAGTGGGGAGAATGTGGAACTCGCTATCACAGGGAGTGGGGAGAATGTGGAACTCGCTATCTCGGGGAGTGGGGAGAATGTGGAACTCACTATCACAGGGAGTGGGGAGAATGTGGAACTCACTATCACTGGGAGTGGGGAGAGTGTGGAACTCGTTATCACAGGGAGTTGGGAGAATGTGGAACTCGCTATCACAGGGAGTTGGGAGAATGTGGAACTCGCTATCACAGGGAGTGAGGAGAATGTGGAACTCACTATCACAGGGAGTGGGGAGAATGTGGAACTCACTATCACAGGGAGTGGGGAGAATGTGGAACTCGCTATCACAGGGAGTGGGGAGAATGTGGAACTCACTATCACAGGGTGTGGGGAGAATGGGAAACTCGCTATCGCAGGGAGTGGGGAGAATGTGGAACTCACTATCACAGGGAGTGGGGAGAATGTGGAACTCACTATCACAGGGAGTGGGGAGAATGTGGAACTCTCTATCTCGGGGAGTGGGGAGAATGTGGAACTCGCTATCACAGGGAGTGGGGAGAATGTGGAACTCGCTATCTCGGGGAGTGGGGAGAATGTGGAACTCACTATCACAGGGAGTGGGGAGAATGTGGAACTCACTATCACTGGGAGTGGGGAGAGTGTGGAACTCGTTATCACAGGGAGTTGGGAGAATGTGGAACTCGCTATCACAGGGAGTTGGGAGAATGTGGAACTCGCTATCACAGGGAGTGGGGAGAATGTGGAACTCACTATCACGGGGAGTGGGGAGAATGTGGAACTCACTATCACGGGGAGTGGGGAGAATGTGGAACTCACTATCACAGTGAGTGGGGAGAATGTAGAACTCACTATCACAGGGAGTGGGGAGAATGTGGAACTCACTATTACTGGGAGTGGGGAGAGTGTGGAACTCGCTATCACAGGGAGTGGGGAGAATGTGGAACTCACTATCACAGGGAGTGGGGAGAATGTGGAACTCGCTATCACAGGGAATGGGGAGAATGTGGAACTCGCTATCACAGGGAGTGGGGAGAATGGAACTCACTATCACAGGGAGTGGGGAGAATGTGGAACTCAATATCACGGGGAGTGGGGAGAATGTGGAACTCGCTATCACAGGGAATGGGGAGAATGTGGAACTCACTATCACTGGGAGTGGGGAGAATGTGGAACTCAATATCACGGGGAGTGGGGAGAATGTGGAACTCACTATCACAGGGAGTGGGGAGAATGTGGAACTCACTATCACAGGGAGTGGGGAGAATGTGGAAGTCACTATCACAGGGAGTGGGGAGAATGTGGAACTCAATATCACGGGGAGTGGGGAGAATGTGGAACTCACTATCACAGGGTGTGGGGAGAATGTGGAACTCACTATCACAGGGAGTGGGGAGAATGTGGAACTCGCTATCACAGGGAATGGGGAGAATGTGGAACTCACTATCACAGGGAATGGGGAGAATGTGGAACTCACTATCACAGGGAGTGGGGAGAATGTGGAACTCACTATCACAGGGAGTGGGGAGAATGTGGAACTCACTATCACTGGGAGAGGGGAGAGTGTGGAACTCGCTATCACGGGGAGTGGGGAGAATGTGGAACTCGCTATCACAGGGAATGGGGAGAATGTGGAACTCGCTATCACAGGGAGTGGGGAGAATGTGGAACTCACTATCACAGGGAGTGGGGAGAATGTGGAATTCGCTATCACGGGGAGTGGGGAGAATGTAGAACTCACTATCACGGGGAGTGGGGAGAATGTGGACCTCGCTATCACGGGGAGTGGGGAGAATGTGGAACTCACTATCACGGTGAGTGGGGAGAATGTGGAACTGACTCTCACAGGGAGTGTTTGACGTGAACAGTGTTGATGTATTTAAGAGGGAAGCTGGATAAACACATGACGGAGATGGGAAAGGAAGGATATGGTGATGGGGGGTGCGATGCAGAGGGGGCGGCGGATCAGTCTGTTGAATCTGGGCTGCATGTTTCCGAGAGTGATATATCCTTGTCAAGTTATGGGCACCTGGAACTGAACTCAGTTACTCCAGGTGGGATGTCTAACTCGAGTCCAGCTATAACTTAACTTCTAGTCCTCTCGAGTCAAAGAGTCTGACATCCCATTGGTCCATTGCCATTAATCTTTGTACCAGTCCACTGGCTTTTAAAACAATTGCTGCCTTTGAACTCTTCATCCCTTCCGCCCCTTGACGTTTACATGCCTGCGCCCTTTCAGGAAGCTGTTTCTGCTTCGTCACTCTCTGGCCCCGAGCTCGGGCCTCCTCGCACGTTGGTCTCCCATTGACCATGGATCCTTCCGCGACCTCTCTCTTAAACCACTCACATCAACTTGGAGGTGGGCTCAGGGTGGGGAGAGGAGTTGGAGAGGGAAGGAGGATCCCTCTTAAAGCAGCTTCCAGCGGCCCCTCACAGGATCCTGCTCTGCATGGGGGCTATCTTTTCTGTCTCTCCTGTGAGGATGGGCCTCAGGGAGGATTGGCACCTGAAGAGAGCGCGGGGAGGGGAATGGTGGGTGGAGTGATGGTGGGGGCCATTAATCATGTGTGTTCCTGAGTGGGACTGGAGTCACGTGGAGGGTGGCTGAAGTGTGGGAGAGGACGTTTTGAGGCGCGATTGATGCCAAGCCAATGTTGAATCGTCACGCCAGGTCTGTGCCCCATCTGGGAGGAGCTCTCTCTCTCTTGCTGGTCCATCACAGGTAGAAGGCGGGCGAAGACGGCTTCTCGGCCAGGGGCGCTCCCCCTCCCCCGCCACCCCCTGTCGCCAACCGCTGGCACCGGTTCTGGTAGGCGTCCCGCTCCCTGGCCAGTCGGGCGGCCTCCGCCCGCAGGAGGGCAAGCTGCTCCAGCAACTGGCTCCTCTCACTCTCTAGGGCCTGGCGCTGGTGGACACGTTTAGAGCGACAGGATTGGGCGTAGCCTCGGTTCTTCAGCGTCCGGCGCCGCTGCTTCAGGCGCCCAACCTCGTCCTTGCCCAGCCCCCGCAGCTGCCGGTTCAGCTGGCGTACCGACATGCCCATCAGCTGCTCATCGCTGAGGGGCTCGGAAGTGCGATGGGGGGGCCGGAACTGCTGGGGGTGTAGCGGTGGTGTGGAGTGGTGGGGAGAGAGGGGAAGGAAAAGAAAATGTAAACATTAGCTATTGGGAAGAGTCAAGAGGCCAATAAAGGACAACAAAGCCATCACAAATCACCATTCACCATAACCAACCCATTCACCAAAGCCCTAAACTCATTCACCAAAACCCACCCACTCACCAAAACTACACATTCACCAAAGCCCTAAACCCGTTCAACAAAACCCTAAACCCATTCACCAAAACCCTATAACCATTCACCAAAACCCTATAACCATTCACCAAAACCCACCCATTCACCAAAACACTCAAACTATTCTCCAAAACCCACCCATTCACCAAAACCCTAAACCCATTCACCAAAACCCTATAACCATTAACCAAAGCCCACCCATTCACCAAAACCCTAAAATCATTCTCCAAAACCCACCCATCCACCAAAACCCTAAACCCATTCACCAAAACCAACCCATTCACCAAAGCCCTAAACCCACTCATCAAAACCAACCCATTCAACCAAACCCTAAACCCATTCACCAAAACACACCCATTCTCCAAAAACATAAACCCATGCACCAAAACCCTAAACCCATTAACCAAAACACACCCATTCATCAAAACCCTAAACCCATTCACCAAAACCCACCCATTCACCAAAATACTAAACCCCCATTCACCAAAACACTAAACCCATTCACCAAAACCCTGAACTCATTCACCAAAACCCACCCATTGACCAAAACCCACCCATTCACCAAAACCCTAAACCCATTCACCAAAACCCACCAATTCACCAAAACCCTAAACCCATTCACCAAAACCCACCCATTCACCAAAACCCACCCATTCTCCAAAAACATAAACCCATGCACCAAAACCCTAAACCCATTAACCAAAACACACCCATTCATCAAAACCCTAAACCCATTCACCAAAACCCACCCATTCACCAAAATACTAAACCCCCATTCACCAAAACACTAAACCCATTCACCAAAACCCTGAACTCATTCACCAAAACCCACCCATTGACCAAAACCCACCCATTCACCAAAACCCTAAACCCATTCACCAAAACCCACCAATTCACCAAAACCCTAAACCCATTCACCAAAACCCACCCATTCACCAAAACCATCACCAATCAACAAAACCCTAAACCCCTTCACCAAAACCCTAAATTCATTCACCAAAACCCTAAACCCATTCACCAAAACCCTAAACCCGTTCACCAAAACCCATCCATTAACCAAAACCTATCCATTCACCAAAACCCTAAACTCATTCACCAAATGAATGCACAGTGGCGCAGTGGTTAGCACCGCAGCCTCACAGCTCCAACGACCTGGGTTCGATTCTGGGTACTGCCTGTGTGGAGTTTGCAAGTTCTCACTGTGTCTGCCTGGGTTTTCTCCGGGTGCTCCGGTTTCCTCCCACAAGTCAAAAGACTTGCAGGTTGGTAGGTAAATTGGCCATTATAAATTGCCCCTAGTATAGGTAGGTGGTAGGGAAATATAGGGACAGGTGGGGATGTGGTAGGAATATGGGATTAGTGTAGGATTAGTATATATGGATGGTTGATGGTCGGCACAGACTCGGTAGGCCGAAGGGACTGTTTCAGTGCTGTATCTCTAAACAGAACTAAACTGAAACTAAAAACCCTAAACTCATTCACCAAAACCCACCCAATCACCAAAACACACCCATTCACCAAAGCATTAAACCCATTCACCAGAACCCTAAACACATTCACCAAAGCCCACCCATTCACCAAATCCCTAAACTAATTCACCAAATCCCTAAACTAATTCACCAAAACACACCCATTCACCAAAACACTAAACTCATTCAACAAAGCCCTAAACCAATTCACCAAAGCCCACCCATTCACCAAAATCCTGAAATCATTCACCGAAACCCACCCAATCACCAAAACACACCCATTCACCAAAGCATTAAACCCATTCACCAGAACCCTAAACCCATTCACCAAAACCAACCTATTCACCAAAGCCCTAAACTCGTTCAACAAAACCCTAAATCTGTTCACCAAAACCCTAAACTTATTAACCAAAACTCACCCATTCAACAAAACCCTAAACTCATTCACCAAAACCCACCCATTCACCAAAACTACACAATCACCAAAGCCCTAAACTCGTTCAACAAAACACTAAATCTGTTCACCAAAACCCTAAACTTATTCACCAAAACTCACCCATTCAACAAAACTACACATTTACCAAAGCCCTAAACTCGTTCACCAAAAGCCTAAACCCACTCATCAAAACCAACCCATTCAACCAAACCCTAAACCCATTCACCAAAACCCACCCATTCAGCAAAACCCTAAACCCATTCACCAAAACCCTAAACCCATTCACCAAAACCCACCAATTCACCAAAACCCTAAACCCATTCACCAAAACCCTAAACCCATTCACCAAAACACTAAACCCATTCACCAAAACCCTGAACCCATTCACCAAAACCCTAAATTCATTCACCAAAACCCTAAATTTGTTCACCAATACCCTAGATTCGTTCACCAAAACCCTAAACTCGGTCACCAAAACCCTAAACTCGGTCACCAAAACCCACCCATTCACCAAAACCCTAAACCCATTCATCAAAACCCTAAACTAATTCACCATAACCCTAACCTCATTCACCATAACCCATCCATTCACCAAAACCCTAAACCCATTCACCAAAACCCTAAACCTGCTCACCTTAACCCATCCATTCACCAAAACCCTATACCCGTTCACCAAAACCCTAAACCTGTTCACCAAAACCCACCCATTCACCAAAACCTTAAACCCATTCACCAAAGCCTTGAACACATTGAACAAAACCCACCCATTCATCAAAACCCAAACCCATTCACTAAAACCCACCCAGTCACCAAAACACTAAACCCATTCACCGAAACCCTAAATTCATTCACCAAAACCCTAAACTCGGTCACCAAAACCCACCCATTCACCAAAACCCTAAACCCATTCATCAAAACCCTAAACTAATTCACCATAACCCTAACCTCATTCACCATAACCCATCCATTCACCAAAACCCTAAACCTATTCACCAAAACCCTAAACCTGCTCACCATAACCCATCCATTCACCAAAACCCTAAACCCGTTCACCAAAACCCTAAACCTGTTCACCAAAACCCACCCATTCACCAAAACCTTAAACCCATTCACCAAAGCCTTGAAAACATTGAACAAAACCCACCCATTCATCAAAACCCAAACCCATTCACCAAAACCCACCCAGTCACCAAAACGCTAAACCCATTCACCAAAACCCTAAATCCATTCACCAAAACTCACCCATTCACCAAGGGACAGGTGGGGATGTACTAGGAATGTAGGATTAGTATAAATGGGTGGTTGATGGTCGGCACAGACTCGGTGGGCCGAAGGGCCTGTTTCGGTGCTGTATCTCTAAACTAAACTAAACAAAAGCCCACTCATTCACCAAAACCCTTAACCCATTCACCAAAGCCCTAAACCCATTCACCAAAACCCACCCATTCACCAAAACCCTAAAACCATTCACCAAAACCGACCCATTCACCAAAACCCATTCACCAAAACACTAAACCCATTCACCAAAACCCTAATCCCATTCACCAAAACCCTAAATCCATTCACCAAAACTCTAAATGCATTCACCAAAACCCATCCATTCACCAAAACCCTAAAGCCATTCACCAAAACCCTAAACTCGTACACCAAAACACTAAACCTGTTCACCAAAACCCACCCATTCACCAAAACCTTAAACCCTTTCACCAAAACCCACCCATTCATCAAAACCCAAACCCATTCACCAAAACCCACTCAGTCACCAAAACGCTAAACCCATTCACCAAAACCTTAAACCCATTCACCAAAACCCACCCATTCACCAAATTCTAAACTCATTCACCAAAGCCCACCCATTCACCAAAACCCTAAACCCATTCACCAAAACCGACCCATACACCAAAACCCATTCACCAAAACACGAAACCCATTCACCAAAACTCTAAATGCATTCACCACAACCCATCCATTCACCAAATCCCTAAAGCCATTCACCAAAACCCTAAACTTGTTCACCAAATCACTAAACCTGTTCACCAAAACCCACCCATTCACCAAAACCTTAAACCCATTCACCAATACCCACCCATTCATCAAAACCCAAACCCATTCACCAAAACCCACCCAGTCACCAAAACGCTAAACCCATTCACCAAAACCTTAAACCCATTCACCAAAACCCACCCATTCACCAAATTCTAAACTCATTCACCAAAGCCCACCCATTCACCAAAACCCTAAACCCATTCACCAAAATCCACCCATTCACCAAAACCCTAAATTCATTCACCAAAACCCTAAAATCATTCACCAAAACCCACCCATTCACCAAAACCCTAAACCCATTCATCAAAACCCTAAACTAATTCACCATAACCCTAACATCATTCACCATAACCCATCCATTCACCAAAACCCTAAAGCCATTCACCAAAACCCTAAACCCGTTCACCAAAACCCTAAACCTGGTCACCAAAACCCTAAACCTGTTCACCAAAACCCACCCATTCACCAAAACCTTAAACCCATTCACCAAAGCCTTGAACACATTCACCAAAACCCATCCATTCACCAAAACACTATACCCATTCACCAAAACACTAAACCCATTCACCAAAACCCTGAACCCATTCACCAAAACCCACCCATTCACCAAAACCCTAAACCCATTCACCAAAACCCTAAATTCATTCACCAAAACCCTAAATTTGTTCACCATTAGCCTAAATTCATTCACCAAAATCCACCCATTCACCAAAACCCTAAACCCATTCATCAAAACCCTAAACTAATTCACCATAACCCTAACCTCATTCACCATAACCCATCCATTCACCAAAACCCTAAACCCGTTCACCAAAACCCTAAATCTGTTCACCAAAACCCACCCATTCACCAAAACCTTAAACCCGTTCACCAAAACCCTAAACCCGTTTACCAAAACCCGAAACCTGTTCACCAAAACCCACCCGTTCACCAAAACCCTAAACCTGTTCACCAAAACCCACCCATTCACCAAAACCTTAAACATATTCACCAAAGCCTTGAACACATTGAACAGAACCCAAACCCATTCACCAAAACCCACCCAGTCACCAGAACGCTAAACCCATTCACGAAAACCCTAAACCCATTCACCAAAACCCACCCATTCACCAAATTTTAAACACATTCACCAAAGCCCACCCATTCACTAAAACACAAAACCCATTCACCAAAACCCTAAACCCATTCACCAAAACCGACCCATTCACCAAAACCCTAAACCCATTCACCAAAACCCTAAAACCATTCACCAAAACCCTGAACACATTCACCAAAACCCACCCATTCACCAAAACCATCACAAATCAACAAAACCCTAAACCCATTCACCAAAACCCACCCATTCATCAAAACCCAAACCCATTCACCAAAACCCACCCAGTCACCAAAACGCTAAACCCATTCACCAAAACCTTAAACCCATTCACCAAAACCCACCCAGTCACCAAATTCTAAACTCATTCACCAAAGCCCACCCATTCACCAAAACCCTAAACCCATTCACCAAAATCCACCCATTCACCAAAATCCTAAATTCATTCACCAAAACCCTAAAATCATTCACCAAAACCCACCCATTCACCAAAACCCTAAACCCATTCATCAAAACCCTAAACTAATTCACCATAACCCTAACCTCATTCACCATAACCCATCCATTCACCAAAACCCTAAAGCCATTCACCAAAACCCTAAACCCGTTCACCAAAACCCTAAACCTGGTCACCAAAACCCTAAACCTGTTCACCAAAACCCACCCATTCACCAAAACCTTAAACCCATTCACCAAAGCCTTGAACACATTTACCAAAACCCACCCATTCACCAAAACCCTAAACCCATTCACCAAAACTCTAAACCCATTCACCAAAACCCATCCATTCACCAAAACACTAAACCCATTCACCAAAACACTAAACCCATTCACCAAAACCCTGAACCCATTCACCAAAACCCACCTATTCACCAAAACCCTAAACCCATTCACCAAAACCCACCCATTCACCAAAACCATCACAAATTAACAAAACCCTAAACCCATTCACCAAAACCCTAAATTCATTCACCAAAACCCTAAATTTGTTCACCATTAGCCTAAATTCATTCACCAAAATCCACCCATTCACCAAAACCCTAAACCCATTCATCAAAACCCTAAACTAATTCACCATAACCCTAACCTCATTCACCATAACCCATCCATTCACCAAAACCCTAAACCCGTTCACCAAAACCCTAAATCTGTTCACCAAAACCCACCCATTCACCAAAACCTTAAACCCGTTCACCAAAACCCTAAACCCGTTTACCAAAACCCGAAACCTGTTCACCAAAACCCACCCGTTCACCAAAACCCTAAACCTGTTCACCAAAACCCACCCATTCACCAAAACCTTAAACCTATCCACCAAAGCCTTGAACACATTGAACAGAACCCAAACCCATTCACCAAAACCCACCCAGTCACCAGAACGCTAAACCCATTCACGAAAACCCTAAACCCATTCACCAAAACCCACCCATTCACCAAATTCTAAACTCATTCACCAAAGCCCACCCATTCACTAAAACACTAAACCCATTCACCAAAACCCTAAACCCATTCACCAAAACCGACCCATTCACCAAAACCCTAAAACCATTCACCAAAACCCTGAACACATTCACCAAAACCCACCCATTCACCAAAACAATCACAAATCAACAAAACCCTAAACCCATTCACCAAAACCCTAAATTCATTCACCAAAACCCTAAATTTGTTCACCAATACCCTAAATTCATTCACCAAAACCCACCTATTCACCAAAACCCTAAACCCATTCATCAAAACCCTAAACTAATTCACCATAACCCTAACCTCATTCAACATAACCCATACATTCACCAAAACCCTAAACCCATTCACCAAAACCGACCCATTCACCAAAACCCTAAACTCATTCACCAAAACCCACTCATTCACCAAAGCCTTGAACACATTTACCAAAACCCACCCATTCATCAAAACCCAAACCCATTCACCAAAACCCACCCAGTCACCAAAACGCTAAACTCATTCGCCAAAACCCACACATTCACCAAAACCCTAATCTCAATCACCAAAACCCAGTCATTCATCAGATGCTTCTGCCGATTCACAGCATTTTGCCCGGTTTGATGCCCGCCTCCTGTTTACCTGCCCGTGTTGTTGCCGGACATCAAAGATCTCGGTTGACAGGAGCTGGTGGAGGTGGTGGTGCTGGTGGTGGGGGCAAAAAGTCTCGAACCCCTGGATCTGGCCTCCGGCGCCGACCCCCCCAGTCGACGAGCCAATCAGGGCCTCCACCGGGTCCTCGGGACCGATTACCATTGTCTCCGAGTCCAGGGGTTGGGTACAGCCCGCCATCCAGTACAACTCCTCCAGGCTGCCATTGTGGTCCCCCAGGGCGGGCTCGCTGAGACTCGGCGATGAGGGGATGGAGTTATAGGGGGTAGAGCTGAGTGAATCTCCCATCCGAGGCAGGCACGGGGCTTCCTCCACTCGCTCCTCTTTCACCTCAAACTTCATCAGGTCAAAGTCATTGACGTACTCCATGGAGAGTGGGGAGGTGCGAAGCTCAGAGAAGATCATCGCCATCTCCTCACACCTTCCCTCCTTCACACCCTCCTCCCTCACTTTCCGTCCACTCCGACACTCGCCCCAGTCTCTCGCCCCCACCACGAGACTCCCTCCTTCTTCCTCTTCTCCGCTCGTGACTCCCTCCTTCCTGCTCTCCTCTGTCACAACGCTCTCTCTCTCTCTTTCCCTCCCTCTGATCCAGTCTCACTGTCACTCGCACTGATCAACGACTTATACTGTCCCTTTCCCCAGCATTAAACTTCTGTCCAATCAGGACTGGGGAGCCTTCTGATTTGCCGAGGGGGTGTGTCCAATTGGCAGACGGTTAATCCAGGAACAAAACCCACAGCACAGACTGAGAAAGAGGTTAATCTCCCTCTCTCTGTCTCTCTCTCTCTGTCACTCTGTCCCTTTCTGTCTCTCTCTCTCTCTGTCTCTCTCTCACTGTCACTCTGTCCCTTTCTGTCTCTCTCTCTCTCTGTCTCTCTCTCACTGTCTCTCTCTCTCTGTCACTCTGTCCCTTTCTGTCTCTCTCTGTCTCTCTCTAACTCTCTGCCTCTCTCACTCTTCGTTTGTCTCTCTGTGTCTCTCTCACTCTCTCTCCATCTCTCTCTCTCTGTCTCTCTCTCTCTGTCTCTCTCTCTCTGTCACTCTGTCCCTTTCTGTCTCTCTCTCTCTCTGTCTCTCTCTCACTGTCTCTCTCTCTCTGTCACTCTGTCCCTTTCTGTCTCTCTCTGTCTCTCTCTAACTCTCTGCCTCTCTCACTCTTCGTTTGTCTCTCTGTGTCTCTCTCACTCTCTCTCCATCTCTCTCTCTCTGTCTCACTCTCTCTCTCTCTCTCTAACTTTCTCTGCCTCTCACTCTCTCGCTCTCTCTCTGTCTCTCTCACTCTCTCTCTATTTGTCTCTCTGTCTCTCTCTCTGTTTCTCTAACTGTCTCTCTCTCTCTCGGGGTCAGTGTGTGTGTCTCGGGGTCACAGCCTGGGCCTCGGGGTCACTGTCTTTGCCTCAGGGTCACTGTCTGGGTCTCGGGGTCACTGTCTGGCTCTTGGGGTCACTGTCTGGGCCTTGGGGTCACTGTCTGGGTCTCGGGGTCACTGTCTGGGCCTCGGGGTCACTGTCTGGGTCTCGGGGTCACTGTCTGGGTCTCGGGGTCACTGTCTTTGCCTCGGGGTCACTGTCTGGGTCTCGGGGTCACTGTCTTTGCCTCGGGGTCACTGTCTGGGTCTCGGGGTCACTGTCTGGGCCTCGGTGTCACTGTCTGGGTCTCGAGGTCACTGTCTTTGCCTCGGGGTCACTGTCTGGGCCTCGGGGTCACTGTCTTTGCCTCGGGGTCACTGTCTGGGCCTCGGGGTCACTGTCTGGGCCTCGGGGTCACTGTCTTTGCCTCGGGGTCACTGTCTGGGCCTCGGTGTCACTGTCTTTGCCTCGGGGTCACTGTCTGGGTCTCGGGGTCACTGTCTGGGCCTCGGGGTCACTGTCTTTGCCTCAGGGTCACTGTCTGGGCCTTGGGGTCACTGTCTTCGCCTCGGGGTCACTGTCTGGGCCTCGGGGTCACTGTCTTTGCCTCGGGGTCACTGTCTGGGCCTTGGGGTCACTGTCTTCACCTCGGGGTCACTGTCTGGGTCTCGGGGTCACTGTCTGGGTCTCGGGGTCACTATCTTTGCCTCGGGGTCACTGTCTGGGCCTCGGGGTCACTGTCTTTGCCTCGGGGTCACTGTCTGGGTCTCGGGGTCACTGTCTTTGCCTCGGGGTCACTGTCTGGGTCTCGGGGTCACTGTCTGTGTCTCGGGGTCACTGTCTGGGCCTCGGGGTCACTGTCTGGGTCTCGGGGTCACTGTCTTTGCCTCGGGGTCACTGTCTGGGTCTCGGGGTCACTGTCTTTGCCTCGGGGTCACTGTCTGGGTCTCGGGGTCACTGTCTTTGCCTCGGGGTCACTGTCTGGGTCTCGGGGTCACTGTCTGGGTCTCGGGGTCACTGTCTTTGCCTCGGGGTCACTGTCTGGGCCTCGGGGTCTCTGTCTGGGCCTCGGGGTCACTGTCTGGGCCTCGGGGTCACTGTCTGGGTCTCGGGGTCACTGTCTGGGTCTCGGGGTCATTGTCTGTGTCTCGGGGTCACTGTCTTTGCCTCGGGGTCACTGTCTGGGCCTCGGGGTCACTGTCTTTGCCTCGGGGTCACTGTCTGGGTCTCGGGGTCACTGTCTGGGCCTTGGGGTCACTGTCTGGGCCTCGGTGTCACTGTCTTTGCCTCGGGGTCACTGTCTGGGTCTCGGGGTCACTGTCTGGGCCTCTGGGTCACTGTCTGGGCCTCGGGGTCTCTGTCTGGGTCTCGGGGTCACTGTCTGGGCCTCGGGGTCTCTGTCTGGGCCTCGGGGTCACTGTCTGGGCCTCGGGGTCACTGTCTGGGTCTCGGGGTCACTGTCTGGGTCTCGGAGTCACTGTCTTTGCCTCGGGGTCACTGTCTGGGCCTCGGGGTCACTCTCTGGGTCTCGGGGTCACTGTCTTTGCCTCGGGGTCACTGTCTGGGCTTCGGGGTCACTGTCTGGGTCTCGGAGTCACTGTCTTTGCCTTGGGGTCACTGTCTGGGTCTCGGGGTCACTGTCTGGGCCTCGGGGTCACTGTCTTTGCCTCGGGGTCACTGTCTTGGTCTCGGGGTCACTGTCTGGGTCTTAGGGTCACTGTCTGGTTCTCGGGGTCACTGTCTTTGTCACGGGGTCACTGTCTGGGTCTCGGGGTCACTGTCTTTGCCTCGGGGTCACTGTCTTTGCCTCGGGGTCACTGTCTGGGTCTCGGGGTCACTGTCTGGGCCTTGGGGTCACTGTCTGGGTCTCGGGGTCACTGTCTTTGCCTCGGGGTCACTGTCTGGGTCTCGGGGTCACTGTCTGGGTCTCGGAGTCACTGTCTTTGCCTCGGGGTCACTGTCTGGGTCTCGGGGTCACTGTCTGGGTCTCGGAGTCACTGTCTTTGCCTCGGGGTCTCTGTCTGGGTCTCGGGGTCACTGTCTGGGCCTCGGGGTCACTGTCTGGGTCTCGGGGTCACTGTCTGGGCCTCGGAGTCACTGTCTTTGCCTCGGGGTTCCTGTCTGGGTCTCGGGGTCACTGTCTGGGCCTCGGGGTCACTGTCTAGGTCTCGGGGTCACTGTCTTTGCCTCGGGCTCACTGTCTGGGTCTCGGGTCACTGTCTGGGCCTCGGGGTCACTGTCTGGGTCTCGGGGTCACTGTCTGGGCCTCGGGGTCACTGTCTGGGTCTCGGGGTCACTGTCTTTGCCTCGGGGTCACTGTCTGGGCCTCGGGGTCACTGTCTCGGTCTCGGGGTCACTGTCTGGGCCTCGGGATCACTGTCTTTGTCTCGGGGTCACTGTCTGGGTCTCGGGGCCACTGTCTGGGTCTCGGGGTCACTGTCTGGGCCTCGGGGTCACTGTCTGGGTCTCGGGGTCACTGTCTTTGCCTCGGGGTCACTGTCTGGGTCTCGGGTTCACTCTCTGGGCCTCGGGGTCACTGTCTGGGTCTCGGGGTCACTGTCTTTGCCTCGGGGTCACTGTCTGGGTCTCGGGGTTACTGTCTTGGTCTCGGGGTCACTGTCTGGGCCTCGGGGTCACTGTCTTTGCCTCGGGGTCACTGTCTGTGCCTCGGGGTCACTGTCTGGGCCTTGGGGTCACTGTCGGGGCCTTGGGGTCACTGTCTGGGTCTCGGGGTCACTGTCTGGGCCTCGGGGTCACTCTCTTTGCCTCGGGGTCACTGTTTGGGCCTCGGGGTCACTGTCTGGGTCTCGGGGTCACTGTGTGAGTCTCGGGGTCACTGTCTGGGCCTCGGGGTCACTGTCTGGGCCTCGGGGTCTCTGTCTGGGCCTCGGGGTCACTGTCTGGGCCTCGGGGTCACTGTCTAGGTCTCGGGGTCACTGTGTGGGCCTCGGGGTCTCTGTCTGGGTCTCAGGGTCTCTGTCTGGGTCTCGGGGTCACTGTCTGGGCCTCGGGGTCACTGTCTGGGTCACGGGGTCACTGTCTGGGTCTCGGGGTCACTGTCTTTGCCTCGGTGTCACTGTCTTTGCCTCGGGGTCACTGTCTGGGCCTCGGGGTCACTGTCTGGGTCACGGGGTCACTGTCTGGGTCTCGGGGTCACTGTCTTTGCCTCGGTGTCACTGTCTTTGCCTCGGGGTCACTGTCTGGGCCTCGGGGTCACTGTCTGGGCCTTGGGGTCACTTTCTGGGCCTCGGGGTCACTGTCTGGGTCTCGGGGTCACTGTCTGGGCCTCGGGGTCACTCTCTTTGCCTCGGGGTCACTGTCTGGGCCTCGGGGTCACTGTCTGGGCCTCGGGGTCACTGTGTGGGTCTCGGGGTCACTGTCTGGGCCTCGGGGTCACTATCTGGGCCTCGGGGTCTCTGTCTGGGCCTCGGGGTCTCTTTCTGGGCCTCGGGGTCACTGTCTGGGCCTCGGGGTCACTGTCTGGGTCTCGGGGTCACTGTGTGGGCCTCGGGGTCTCTGTCTGGGTCTCGGGGTCACTGTCTGGGTCTCGGGGTCACTATCTGGGCCTCGGGGCCTCTGTCTGGGTCTCGGGGTCACTGTCTGGGCCTCGGGGTCTCTGTCTAGGGCTCGGGGTCACTTGGTGGGTTTCGGGGTCACTGTGTGGGTCACGGGGTCTCTGTCTGGGTCTCGGGGTCACTGTGTGGGTCTCGGGGTCACTGTGTGGGCCTCGGGGTCACTGTCTGTGTCTCGGGGTCACTGTCTGGGCCTTGGGGTCACTGTCTGGGCCTCGGGGTCTCCGTCTGTGTCTCGGCATCACTGTCTGGGCCTCGGGGTCACTGTCTGGGTCTCGGGGTCACTGTCTTTGCCTCGGTGTCACTGTCTGGGTCTCGGGGTCACTGTCTGGGCCTCGGGGTCACTGTCTGTGTCTCGGGGTCACTGTGTGGGACTCGGGGTCACTGTCTGGGCTTCGGGGTCACTGTCTGGGTCTCGGGGTCACTGTCTTTGCCTCGGGGTCACTGTGTGGGCCTCGGGGTCACTGTCTGGGCCTCGGGGTCACTCTCTGGGTCTCGGGGTCACTGTCAGGGCCTCGGGGTCTCTGTCTGTGTCTTGGGGTCACTGTCTGGGCCTCGGGGTCACTGTCTGGGTCTCGGGGTCACTGTTTTTGCCTCGGTGTCACTGTCTGGGTCTCGGGGTCACTGTCTGGGCCTCGGGGTTACTGTCTGTGTCTCGGGGTCACTGTGTGGGACTCGGGGTCACTGTCTGGGCTTCGGGGTCACTGTCTGGGTCTCGGGTTCACTGTCTTTGCCTCGGGGTCACTGTGTGTACCTCGGGGTCACTGTCTGGGCCTCGGGGTCACTCTCTGGGTCTCGGGGTCACTGTCTGGGTCTCGGGGACATTGTCTGTGTCTCGGGGTCACTGTCTTTGCCTCGGGGTCACTGTCTGGGCCTGGAGGTCACTGTCTGTGTCTCGGGGTCACTGTCTGGGTCTCGGGGTCACTGTCTTTGCCTCGGGGTCACTGTCTGGGCCTCGGGGTCACTGTCTTTGCCTCGGGGTCACTGTCTGGGTCTCGGGGTCACTGTCTTTGCCTCGGGGTCACTGTCTGGGTCTCGGGGTCACTGTCTGGGCCTCGGGGTCACTGTCTGGGTCTCGGGGTCACTGTCTTTGCCTCGGGGTCACTGTCTGGGTCTCGGGGTCACTGTCTTTGCCTCGGGGTCACTGTCTGGCTCTCAGGGTCACTGTCTTTGCCTCGGGGTCACTGTCTGGGTCTCGGGGTCACTGTCTTTGCCTCGGGGTCACTGTCTGGGTCTCGGGGTCACTGTCTGGGCCTCGGGGTCACTGTCTGGGTCTCGGGGTCACTGTCTTTGCCTCGGGGTCACTGTCTGGGTCGGGGTCACTGCCTTTGCCTCGGGGTCACTGTCTGGGTCTCAGGGTCACTGTCTTTGCCTCGGGGTCACTGTCTGGGTCTCGGGGTCACTGTCTTTGCCTCGGGGTCACTGTCTGGGTCTCGGGGTCACTGTCTGGGTCTCGGGGTCACTGTCTTTGCCTCGGGGTCACTGTCTGGGCCGCGGGGTCTCTGTCTGGGCCTCGGGGTCACTGTCTGGGTCTCGGGGTCACTGTCTGGGTCTCGGGGTCACTGTCTGGGCCTTGGGGTCACTGTCTGGGCCTCGGTGTCACTGTCTGGGCCTCGGGGTCACTGTCTGGGTCTCGGGGTCACTGTCTGGGTCTCGGAGTCACTGTCTTTGCCTCGGGGTCACTGTCTGGGCGTCGGGGTCACTGTCTGGGTCTCGGGGTCACTGTCTTTGCCTCGGGGTCACTGTCTGGGCCTCGGGGTCACTGTCTGGGTCTCGGGGTCACTGTCTGGGTCTCGGAGTCACTGTCTTTGCCTCGGGGTCACTGTCTGGGTCTCGGGGTCACTGTCTGGGTCTCGGAGTCACTGTCTTTGCCTCGGGGTCACTGTCTGGGTCTCGGGGTCACTGTCTGGGCCTCGGGGTCACAGTCTTTGCCTCGGGGTCACTGTCTTGGTCTCGGGGTCACTGTCTGGGTCTTGGGGTCACTGTCTGGGTCTCGGGGTCACTGTCTTTGTCTCGGGGTCACTGTCTGGGTCTCGGGGTCACTGTCTTTGCCTCGGGGTCACTGTCTGGTCTCGGGGTCACTGTCTGGGCCTTGGGGTCACTGTCTGGGTCTCGGGGTCACTGTCTTTGCCTCGGGGTCACTGTCTGGGTCTCGGGGTCACTGTCTTTGTCTCGGGTTCACTGTCTGGGTCTCGGGGTCACTGTCTGGGTCTCGGAGTCACTGTCTTTGCCTCGGGTTCACTGTCTGGGTCTCGGTGTCACTGTCTGGGTCTCGGAGTCACTGTCTTTGCCTCGGGGTCTCTGTCTGGGTCTCGGGGTCACTGTCTGGGCCTCGGGGTCACTGTCTGGGTCTCGGGGTCACTGTCTGGGCCTCTGAGTCACTGTCTTTGCCTCGGGGTTCCTGTCTGGGTCTCGGGGTCACTGTCTGTGCCTCGGGGTCACTATCTAGGTCTCGGGGTCACTGTCTTTGCCACGGGTTCACTGTCTGGGTCTCGGGGTCACTGTCTGGGCCTCGGGGTCACTGTCTGGGTCTCGGGGTCACTGTCTGGGCCTCGGGGTCACTGTCTGGGTCTCGGGGTCACTGTCTTTGCCTCGGGGTCACTGTCTGGGCCTCGGGGTCACTGTCTAGGTCTTGGGGTCACTGTCTGGGCCTCGGGATCACTGTCTTTGTCTCGGGGTCACTGTCTGGGTCTCGGGGTCACTGTCTGGGTCTCGGGGCCACTGTCTGGGTCTCGGGGTCACTGTCTGTGCCTCGGGGTCACTGTCTGGGTCTCGGGGTCACTGTCTTTGCCTCGGGGTCACTGTCTGGGTCTCGGGGTCACTGTCTGGGCCTCGGGGTCACTGTCTGGGTCTCGGGGTCACTGTCTTTGCCTCGGGGTCACTGTCTGGGTCTCGGGGTTACTGTCTTGGTCTCGGGGTCACTGTCTGGGCCTCGGGGTCACTGTCTTTGCCTCGGGGTCACTGTCTGGGCCTCGGGGTCACTGTCTGGGCCTCGGGGTCACTGTCTGGGTCTCGGGGTCACTGTCTGGGCCTCGGGGTCACTCTCTTTGCCTTGGGGTCACTGTCTGGGCCTCGGGGTCACTGTGTGGGTCTCGGGGTCACTGTCTGGGCCTCGGGGTCACTGTCTGGGCCTCGGGGTTTCTGTCTGGGCCTCGGGATCACTGTCTGGGCCTCTGGGTCACTGTCTAGGTCTCGGGGTCACTGCGTTGGCCTCGGGGTCTCTGTCTGGGTCTCGGGGTCACTGTCTGGGCCTCGGGGTCACTGTCTGGGTCTCGGGGTCACTGTCTTTGCCTCGGGGTCACTGTCTGGGTCTCGGGGTCACTGTCTTTGCCTCGGGGTCACTGTCTTGGTCTCGGGGTCTGTCTGGGCCTCGGGGTCACTGTCTTTGACTCGGGGTCACTGTCTGGGCCTCGGGGTCACTCTCCTTGCCTCGGGGTCACTGTCTGGGCCTCGGGGTCACTGTCTGGGCCTTGGGGTCACTGTGTGGGTCTCGGGGTCACTATCTGGGCCTCGGGGTCACTGTCTTTGCCTCGGGGTCACTGTCTTGGTCTCGGGGTCACTGTCTGGGCCTCGGGGTCACTGTCTGGGTCTCGGGGTCACTGTCTTTGCCTCGGGGTCACTGTCTTGGTCTCGGGGTCACTGTCTGGGCCTCGGGGTCACTGTCTTTGACTCGGGGTCACTGTCTGGGCCTCGGGGTCACTCTCCTTGCCTCGGGGTCACTGTCTGGGCCTCGGGGTCACTGTCTGGGCCTCGGGGTCACTGTCTGGGTCTCGGGGTCACTGTCTTTGCCTCGGGGTCACTGTCTTGGTCTCGGGGTCACTGTCTGGGCCTCGGGGTCACTGTCTGGGTCTCGGGGTCACTGTCTGGGCCTCGGGGTCACTGTCTGGGTCTCGGGGTCACTGTCTTTGCCTCGGGGTCACTGTCTTGGTCTCGGGGTCACTGCGTTGGCCTCGGGGTCTCTGTCTGGGTCTCGGGGTCACTGTCTGGGCCTCGGGGTCACTGTCTGGGTCTCGGGGTCACTGTCTTTGCCTCGGGGTCACTGTCTTGGTCTCGGGGTCACTGTCTGGGCCTCGGGGTCACTGTCTTTGACTCGGGGTCACTGTCTGGGCCTCGGGGTCACTCTCCTTGCCTCGGGGTCACTGTCTGGGCCTCGGGGTCACTGTCTGGGCCTCGGGGTCGCTGTGTGGGTCTCGGGGTCACTGTCTGGGCCTCGGGGTCACTGTCTGGGCCTGGTGGTCTCCGTCTGGGCCTCGTGGTCACTGTCTGGGCCTCGTGGTCACTGTCTAGGTCTCGGGGTCACTGCGTTGGCCTCGGGGTCTCTGTCTGGGTCTCGGGGTCTCTGTCTGGGTCTCGGGGTCACTGTCTGTGCCTCGGGGTCACTGTCTGGGTCACGGGGTCACTGTCTGGGTCTCGGGGTCACTGTCTTTGCCTCGGTGTCACTGTCTTTGCCTAGGGGTCACTGTCTGGGCCTCGGGGTCACTGTCTGGGCCTCGGGGTCACTGTCTGGGTCTCGGGGTCACTGTCTGGGCCTCTGGGTCACTCTCTTTGCCTCGGGGTCACTGTCTGGGCCTCGGGGTCACTGTCTGGGCCTCGGGGTCACTGTGTGGGTCTCGGGGTCACTGTCTGGGCCTCGGGGTCTCTGTCTGGGCCTCGGGGTCTCTGTCTGGGCCTCGGGGTCTCTGTCTAGGGCTCGGGGTCACTGTGTGGGTCTCGGGTTCACTGTGTGGGTCACGGGGTCTCTGTCTGGGTCTCGGGGTCACTGTCTGGGCCTCTGGGTCACTGTCTGGGCCTCGGGGTCACTGTCTGGGTCTCGGGGTCACTGTCTGTGTCTCGGGGTCACTGTCTGGGCCTTGGGGTCACTGTCTGGGTCTCGGGGTCACTGTCTGTGTCTCGGGGTCACTGTCTGGGCCTCTGGGTCACTGTCTGGGCCTCGGGGTCACTGTCTGGGTCTCGGGGTCACTGTCTGTGTCTCGGGGTCACTGTCTGGGCCTCGGGGTCACTGTCTGGGTCTCGGGGTCACTGTCTGTGTCTCGGGGTCACTGTCTGGGCCTTGGGGTCACTGTCTGTGTCTCGGGGTCACTGTCTGGGCCTTGGGGTCACTGTCTGGGCCTCGGGGTCTCTGTCTGGGTCTCGGGGTCACTGTCTGGGTCTCGGTGTCACTGTCTGGGCCTCGCGGTCTCTGTCTGTGTCTCGGGGTCACTGTGTGGGTCTCGGGGTCACTGTGGGGTTCTCGGTGTCTCTGTCTGGGTCTCGGGGTCTCTGTCTGAGCCTCGGGGTCACTGTCTGTGCCTCGGGGTCACTGTCTGGGCCTCGGGGTCTCTGTCTGGGTCTCGGGGTCTCTGTCCGGGCCTCAGGGTCTCTGTCTAGGTCACGGGGTCACTGTCTGGGCCTCGGGGTCACTGTCTGGGCCTCAGGGTCTCTGTCTAGGTCTCGGGGTCACTGTGTGGGTCTCGGGGTCACTGTCTGGGCCTCGGGGTCTCTGTCTGTGCCTCGGGGTCACTGTCTGGGCCTTGGGGTCTCTGTCTAGGTCTCGGGGACACTGTCTGCGCCTCGGGGTCTCTGTCTAGGTCTCGGGGTCACTGTCTGGGCCTCGGGGTCTCTGTCTGGGCCTCGGGGTCACTGTCTGGGTCTCGGGGTCTCTGTCTAGGTCTCGGGGTCACTGTCTGGGCCTCGGGGTCACTGTCTTTGTCTCGAGTCACTGTCTGGGTCTCGTGGTCACTGACTGGGTCTCGGGTTCACTGTCTGGCGCTCGGGGTCACTGTCTTTGCCTCAGGGTCTCTGTCTGGGTCTCGGGGTCACTGTCTGGGCCTCGGGGTCTCTGTCTGTGTCTCAGGGTCACTGTCTGGGCCTCGGGGTCTCTGTCTGGGTCGCGGGGTCACTGTGTGGGTCTCGGGTTCTCTGTCTGGGTCTCGGGGTCACTGTCTGGGCCTCGGGGTCTCTGTCTGGGCCTCGGGGTCACTGTCTGGGCCTCGGGGTCTCTGTCTGCGTCTCGGGGTCTCTGTCTGGGCCTCGGGGTCTCTGTCTGGCGCTCGGGGTCACTGACTGGGCCTCGGGGTCACTGTCTGGGCCTCGGGGTCACTGTCTGGGCCTCCGGGTCTCTGTCTGGGCCTCGGGGTATCTGTCTAGGTCTCGGGGTCACTGTCTGGGCCTCGGGGTCTCTGTCTAGGTCTCGGGGTCACTGTCTGGGCCTCGGGGTCTCTGTCTGGCTCTCGGGGTCACTGACTGGGCCTCGGGGTCACTGTCTGGGCCTCGCGGTCTCTGTCTAGGTCTCGGGGTCACTGTGTGGGCCTCGGGGTCTCTGTCTAGGTCTCGGGGTCACTGTCTGGGCCTCGGGGTCACTGTCTGGGCCTCGGGGTCACTGTCTGGGCCTCGGGGTCTCTGTCTAGGTCTCTGGGTCACTGTCTGGGCCTCGGGGTCTCTGTCTAGGTCTCGGGGTCACTGTGTGGGCCTCGGGGTCTCTGTCTAGGTCTCGGTGTCACTGTCTGGGCCTCGGGGTCTCTGTCTGGGCCTCGGGGTCACTGTCTGGCACTCGGGGTCTCTGACTGGGCCTCGGGGTCTCTGTCTAGGTCTCGGGGTCACTGTGTGGGCCTCGGGGTCTCTGTCTAGGTCTCGGGGTCACTGTCTGGGCCTCGGGGTCTCTGTCTAGGTCTCGGGGTCACTGTGTGGGCCTCAGGGTCTCTGTCTAGGTCTCGGGGTCACTGTCTGGGTCTCGGGGTCACTGTGTGGGCCTCGGGGTCACTTACTGGGCCTCGGGGTCTCTGTCTGGGCCTCGGGGTCTCTGTCTAGGTCTCGGGGTCACTGTGTGGGCCTCGGGGTCACTGTGTGGGCCTCGGGGTCTCTGTCTAGGTCTCGGGGTCACTGTGTGGGCCTCGGGGTCTCTGTCTAGGTCTCGGGGTCACTGTCTGGGCCTCGGGTTCTCTGTCTAGGTCTCGGGGTCACTGTCTGGGCCTCGGGGTCTCTGTCTAGGTCTCGGGGTCACTGTGTGGGCCTCGGGGTCTCTGTCTAGGTCTCGGGGTCACTGTGTGGGCCTCGGGGTCACTGTCTGGACCTCGGGGTCTCTGTCTAGGTCTCGGGGTCACTGTGTGGGCCTCGGGGTCTCTGTCTAGGTCTCGGGGTCACTGTGTGGGCCTCGGGGTCTCTGTCTGGTGCTCGGGGTCACTGACTGGGCCTCGGGGTCACTGTCTGGGCCTCGGGGTCTCTGTGTGGGCCTCGGGGTCTCTGTCTAGGTCTCGGGGTCACTGTGTGGTCCTCGGGGTCTCTGTCTAGGTCTCGGGGTCACTGTGTGGGCCTCGGGGTCACTGTCTGGGTCTCGGGGTCACTGTGTGGGCCTCGGGGTCTCTGTTTAGGTCTCGGGGTCACTGACTGGGCCTCGGGCTCACTGTCTGGGCCTCGGGGTCTCTGTCTGGCGCTCGTGGTCACTGACTGGGCCTCGGGGTCACTGTCTGGGCCTCGGGGTCTCTGTCTGGGCCTCGGGGTCTCTGTCTAGGTCTCGGGGTCACTGTGTGGGCCTCGGGGTCTCTGTCTAGGTCTCGGGGTCACTGTCTGGGCTTCGGGGTCTCTGTCTGGGCCTCGGGGTCTCTGTCTGGGTCTCGGGGTCACTGTCTGGGCCTCGGGGTCACTGTCTGGGCCTCGGGGTCACTGTCTGGGCCTCGGGGTCTCTGTCTGGGCCTCGGGGTCTCTGTCTGGGTCTCGGGGTCTCTGTCTGGGCCTCGGGGTCTCTGTCTGGGTCTCGGGGTCACTGTCTAGGTCTCGGGGTCACTGTGTGGGCCTCGGGGTCTCTGTCTAGGTCTCGGGGTCACTGTCTGGGCCTCGGGGTCTCTGTCTGGGCCTCGGGGTCACTGTCTGGGCCTCGTGGTCACTGTCTGGGCCTCGGGGTCTCTGTCTAGGTCTCGGGGTCACTGTGTGGGCCTCGGGGTCTCTGTCTAGGTCTCGGGGTCACTGTCTGGGCCTCAGGGTCTCTGTCTAGGTCTCGGGGTCACTGTCTGGGCCTCGGGGTCTCTGTCTAGGTCTCGGGGTCACTGTCTGGGCCTCGGGGTCTCTGTCTAGGTCTCGGGGTCACTGTGTGGGCCTCGGGGTCTCTGTCTAGGTCTCGGGGTCACTGTCTGGGCCTCGGGGTCTCTGTCTAGGTCTCGGGGTCACTGTCTGGGCCTCGGAGTCTCTGTCTAGGTCTCGGGGTCACTGTGTGGGTCTCGGGGTCACTGTGTGGGCCTCGGGGTCTCTGTCTAGGTCTCGGGGTCACTGTGTGGGCCTCGGGGTCTCTGTCTAGGTCTCGGGGTCACTGTCTGGGCCTCGGGGTCTCTGTCTCGGTCTCGGGGTCACTGTCTGGGCCTCGGGGTCACTGTCTAGGTCTCGGGGTCACTGTGTGGGCCTCGGGGTCACTGTCTGGACCTCGGGGTCTCTGTCTCGGTCTCGGGGTCTCTGTCTAGGTCTCGGGGTCACTGTGTGGTCCTCGGGGTCTCTGTCTAGGTCTCGGGGTCACTGTGTGGGCCTCGGGGTCACTGTCTGGGCCTCGGGGTCACTGTGTGGGTCTCGGGGTCTCTGTCTAGGTCTCGGGGTCACTGTGTGGGCCTCGGGGTCACTGTGTGGGTCTCGGGGTCTCTGTCTAGGTCTCGGGGTCACTGTGTGGGTCTCGGGGTCACTGTCTGGGCCTCGGGGTCTCTGTCTAGGTCTCGGGGTCACTGTCTGGGCCTCGGGGTCACTGTCTGGACCTCGGGGTCTCTGTCTCGGTCTCGGGGTCTCTGTCTAGGTCTCGGGGTCACTGTGTGGGCCTCGGGGTCACTGTCTGGACCTCGGGGTCTCTGTCTCGGTCTCGGGGTCTCTGTCTAGGTCTCGGGGTCACTGTCTGGGCCTCGGGGTCTCTGTCTAGGTCTCGGGGTCACTGTCTGGGCCTCGCAGTCTGTGCTTGTTGAGCTCCTGTCTCTGGTTGATGTGAATTGACAGTCTGTTGATTTTGAGGTAATCACGTGGGGTTTGAGTGTGAGGTTTAAACACCTCGTCCTGCACAGATCATGGAGATAATTGGATTGAGGGCCTCAGCGAGGGAACAGGAAACAAACCCAGCTCCAATAAAGAGATTAGCCACTATCAGAGTGAGTAAAGCCGCCTGTTCCGTGCAGTTTAGTGATTGAGAGGCACAGGGTTTGAGGGGAGTAAGAGGTGGTGGGGGCAGTGTGAGAGGACGAAAAGGTGTGCGTTCACTCCATTCTTAACTGCCCCGTTACCTCATCGCTGTCACAGAATTCCCTTTCATTCATGGTTGAGAACTTTCTAAACAGTGCAGCCCCCCTTGGCCGAATATCCTAAATTAATCCCACTGTGCGACACACCTTCCTCTTCCTCTCCACACCCCACCTCTCGGCCTCTGTGCTGGTCCAGCAGGGGAATGGACCCCACTCTAACGTCCCAACCAACTCCTCAGTTCCCCTCCTCCATTGCCCGCCTCGCCAAACCTCGCCTCTGTGCCCATCCCTTCCCCATCTTCTCCTCTGCTCCACTCCCTTTTCATCAGTCACTGACTGTTTGTTTCCATCTGCAACCACAGTAAACAGTGTGACAATGAACAGATAATACGTTTAGTGATGTTGATTGAGGATAAAGATCAGTCCCAGGATAGTGAGGAGATCTCACCGGCCCCCCACCACCCACGACCCCGTCCCCCGATTCTTCAACCAATAGTGGCCATGAGACCTTCTAAACTAAACACCATCGGGAAGACCAGGGCCTCACTTTAATGTCTCATCCTAAAAGACAGCACCTCCGACAGTGCGGAACTCCCTCAGTACTGACCATCCGACAGTGCGGCACTCCCTCAGTACTGACCCTCCGACAGTGCGGCACTCCCTCAGTACTGACCCTCCGACAGTGCGGCACTCTCTCAGTACTGACCCTCCGACAGTGCGGAACTCCCTCAGTACTGACCCTCCGACAGTGCAGCACTCCCTCAGTACTGACCCTCCGACAGTGCGGAACTCCCTCAGTACTGACCATCCGACAGTGCAGAACTCCCTCAGTACTGACCATCCGACAGTGCGGCACTCCCTCAGTACTGACCCTCCGACAGTGCGGCACTCCCTCAGTACTGACCCTCCGACAGTGCGGCACTCTCTCAGTACTGACCCTCCGACAGTGCGGAACTCCCTCAGTACTGACCCTCCGACAGTGCAGCACTCCCTCAGTACTGACCCTCCGACAGTGCGGAACTCCCTCAGTACTGACCATCCGACAGTGAGGCGCTCCCTCAGTACTGACCCTCCGACAGTGCGGCACTCCCTCAGTACTGACCCTCCGACAGTGCGGCACTCCCTCAGTACTGACCCTCCGACAGTGCGGCACTCCCTCAGTACTGACCCTCCAACAGCGTGGCACTCCCTCAGTACTGACCCTCCGACAGTGCGGAACTCTCTCAGTACTGACCCTCCGATAGTACGGCGCTCCCTCAGTACTGACCCCCCGACAGTGCGGCACTCCCTCAGTACTGACCCTCTGACAGTGCGGCACTCCCTCAGTACTGACCCTCCGACAGTGCGGCACTCCCTCAGTACTGACCCTCCGACAGTGCGGAACACCCTCAGTACTGACCCTCCGAGAGTGCGGCGCTCCCTCAGTACTGACCCTCTGACAGTGCAGCACTCTCTCAGTACTGACCCTCCGACAGTGCGGCACTCCCTCAGTACTGACCCTCCGACAGTGCGGCGCTCCCTCAGTACTGACCCTCTGACAGTGCAGCACTCTCTCAGTACTGACCCTCCGACAGTGCGGCACTCTCTCAGTACTGACCCTCCGACAGTGCGGCACTCTCTCAGTACTGACCCTCCGACAGTGCAGCACTCCCTCAGTACTGACCCTCCGACAGTGCGGAACACCCTCAGTACTGACCATCCGACAGTGCGGCACTCCCTCAGTACTGACCCTCCGACAGTGCGGCACTCCCTCAGTACTGACCATCCGACAGTGCTGCACTCTCTCAGTACTGACCCTCCGACAGTGCGGAACTCCCTCAGTACTGACCATCCGACAGTGCGGCGCTCTCTCAGTACTGACCCTCCGACAGTGCGGCACTCCCTCAGTACTGACCCTCCGACAGTGCGGAACTCCCTCAGTACTGACCACCCGACAGTGCAGCACTCCCTCAGTACTGACCCTCCGACAGTGCGGCACTCTCTCAGTACTGACCCTCTGACAGTGAGGCGCTCCCTCAGTACTGACCCTCCGACAGTGCAGCACTCCCTCAGTACTGACCCTCCGACAGTGAAGCGCTCCCTCAGTACTGACCCTCCGACAGTGCGGAACTCCCTCAGTACTGACCCTCCGACAGTGCAGCACTCCCTCAGTACTGACCCTCCGACAGTGAGGCGCTCCCTCAGTACTGACCCTCCGACAGTGCGGAACTCCCTCAGTACTGACCCTCCGACAGTGCAGCACTCCCTCAGTACTGACCCTCCGACAGTGAGGCGCTCCCTCAGTACTGACCCTCCCACAGTGCGGAACTCCCTCAGTACTGACCCTCCGATAGTGAGGCGCTCCCTCAGTACTGACCCTCCGACAGTGCGGAACTCCCTCAGTACTGACCCTCCGACAGTGCGGCACTCTCTCAGTACTGACCCTCTGACAGTGAGGCGCTCCCTCAGTACTGACCCTCCGACAGTGCAGCACTCCCTCAGTACTGACCCCCCGACAGTGCGGCACTCCCTCAGTACTGACCCTCCGACAGTGAGGCGCTCCCTCAGTACTGACCCTCCGACAGTGCGGAACTCTCTCAGTACTGACCCTCCGATAGTGCGGCACTCCCTCAGTACTGACCCTCCGACAGTGAGGCGCTCCCTCAGTACTGACCCTCCGACGGTGCGGTGCTCCCTCAGTACTGGCCCTCCGACAGTGAGGCGCTCCCTCAGTACTGACCCTCCGACAGTGCGGAACTCTCTCAGTAATGACCATCCGACAGTGCGGAACTCCCTCAGTACTGACCCTCCGACAGCGCGGCATTCCCTCATTACTGACCTTCGATAGTACGGCACTCCCTCAGTACTGACCCTCCGACAGTGCGTCACTCCCTCAGTACTGACCTTCCGACAGTGCGGCACTCCCAGTCTGAGTGTCAATGTGAGTGAGTGAAAGTGTGATTAAGTGGGAGTGTGAGTGAGTGTGTGCATGAGTGAGTGTGTGCATGAGTGAGTGTGTGCGTAAGTGAATGAGTTGTGTGAGTATGAGTGAGTGAGAGTGAGTGTGAGTGAGTGTGAGTGAGTGTGAGTGAGTGATTGTGGGTGATTGTGCGAGTGAGTATGAGTGATTGTAAGTGAGTCTGAGTGCGTGGGTGTCAGTGATTGAGTGTGATCAAGTGTGAGTGAGCATGTGAATGTGTGAGTGAGTCTGTGAGTGAGTGAGTGTGTGAGTGAGTGTGTGAGAGTGTGTGAGTGAGTGTGAGTGAGTGAGAGTGTGGGTGACTAAGTGTATGTGAATGAGAGTGAGTGGGTGTGACTGTGTGAGTGATGGTGAGTGGGTGAGGGAGAAAGTGTGAGTGAGGAGCTGAGTGTGAGGAAGTGAGTGAGTGTGAGTGAGTGTATGAGTGTGAGTGAGTGAGTTATGGTGAGTGGGTGAGTGGGAGTAAGGAAGTGTGAGTGAGGAGGTGAGTGTGTGGGAGAGAGTGTGAGTGAGTGTGTGAGTGTGAGTGAGTGAGCGTGAGTGAGTGTGAGCGAGTGCGTGTGCGCGAGTGAGTGTGAGGGAGTGAGTGTGTGTGAATGTGAGTGAGGGAGTGGGTGTGAGTGAGTGAGTGTGAGCGACTGAGTGCACGCAAGTGAGTGATGGTGAGTGTGAGGAGTGAGTGAGAGAGTGAGTGAGAGAGAGTGAGTGAGATAGGGTGTGAGTGAATGTGAAAGTGAGCGAGAGTGAGTGTGATTGTGTGAGTGAGCGAGCGTGAGTGTGAGTGTGTGACTGAATGTGTGTGAGAGTGTGAGTGAGTGAGTGAGGGTGAGTGGGTGTGATGGAGTGAGTGTGAGTGAGTGAGTGAGTGCAAGCCAGCGTGAGAGTGAGAGTGTGAGAGTGAATGTGAGTGTGAGTGAGTGAGTGAATGAGTGAGAGTGAGTCTGGTTGGGAATGAGTTTGAGTGAGTGTGAGTGAGTGTGAGTGAGAGAGTGAGTGAGTGAGGGTGAGTGAGGGTGAGTCTGAGTGAGAGAGAGTGAGTGATAGTGTGAGTGTTTGAGTGTGAGTGTGTGTGTGAGTATGTGAGTGTGAGTGAGTGTACGCAAGTGAGTGTGAGGGAGAAAGTGTGAGGGAGTGAGTGTGAGGGAGTGAGTGTGTGTGAGTGAGTTTAAGTGTGAGTGAGTGTGAGCAAGTGAGTGTGAGCGAGTGGGTGAGAGTGAGTGGGTGTGAGGGAGTGAGTGAGTGAGTGAGAGAGTGACGAAGAGTGAGTGAGAGTGAGTGTGTGTGAGAATGAGTGAGTGAGTGAGTCAAAGTGAGTGAGTGAGAGAGTGTGTGTGAGGGACTGAGTGTGAGTGAGTATGAGTGAGGGAGTGTGAGTGTGTGAGCGAGCGAGAATGAGTGTGAGTGTGTGACTGAGTGTGAGCGTGTGAGTGTGAGCGAGCGTGTGTGTGACTGAGAGAGTAGGAGTGAGTGAGTGAGAGTGTGCGTGAGTGTGGGTGATTGTGTGAGTGAGTCTGAGTGATTGTGAGTGATTGATTGTGAAGGAGTGTGAGTGAGTGTGTGTGAGTGATTGAGTGAGTGTAAGTGACTAAGTGTGTGTGAGAGAGTGAGTGAAAGTGTGCGTGTCTGTGTGTGAGTGAGTGTGTGAGTGAGTGATGGTGAGTGGGTGAGTGTGAGGGAGGGAGTGTGAGTGAGAAAGTGAGTGTGAGGAAAATAGTGTGAGGAAGTGAGTGAGTGAGTGTGAGTGTTTGAGTGTGTGTGAGTGAGTGACTGAGAGTTAGTGAGAGTGAGTGAGTGTGAGTGTTTGAGTGTGTGTGAGTGAGTGACTGAGAACTAGTGAGAGTGAGTGAGTGTGAGCGAGTGAGTTTGCATGACTGAGTGATGGTGTGCGGGTGAGTGAGTGTGATGGAATGAGTGTGAGAGAGTGAGCGTGAGGGAGTGTGAGTGAGTATGAGTGATTGTGTGAATGAGTGTGTGAGAATGTGAGTGAGTGAGAGTGTGAGTGACTAAGTGTGTGTGAGAGTGTGTGTGAGTGAGTGTGTGATTGAGTGATGGTGAGTGTGAGGCAAGGGAGTGTGAGTGAGCAAGTGTGAGTGAGGAGGTGAGTGTGAGGGAATGAGTGTGAGGAAGTGAGTGAGTGTGTGTGACTGAGTGAGAGTGACTGAGTGAGTGTGTGAGTGAATGTGAATGTGTGAGTGAGTGTGAGTGAGTGACTGCGAGTGAGTGAGAGTTGAGTGTGAGTGAGAGAGTGTGCTTGAGTGAATGATGGTGAGTGTGAGGGAGTGAGTGTCAATGAGTGGGAGTGTGAATGAGTGTGAGTGAGTGTGCATGAGTGAGTGTGTGAGTGAGTGTGAGGACGTTTGAGTGCGTGAGTGTCAGTGAGAGGGAGTGAGAGTGTGTGGGTGAGTGGGTGTGACTCATTGAGTCTGAGTGAGTGAGTGTGATAGAGTGGGTATGTGCGAGGGTGAATGAGTGTGAATGAGAGTGAGTGAGTGTGTGTGTGTGTGAGTGAGTGAGTGAATTTGAGTAAGAGTGAGTGAGTGTGACTGAGTGTGTGTGAATATGTGTATGTGTGTGTGTGTGTGTATGTGTGAGTGAGTGCGTGAGTGAGTGATGGTGAGTGGGTGAGTATGAGGGAGGGAGTGAGTGAGGAAGTGTGAATGAGCAAATGAGTGTGAGGAAATGAGTGTGAGTGCGTGAGTGTGAGTGAGCAAGAGTGAGTGAGTGAGTGTGAGTGAGTGGGTGTGAGAGTGTGAGTGAGTGTGAGGAAGTCTGAGTGAGTAAGTTGAGTGAGTGAGAGTGAGTGAGAATGTGAGTGTGTGTGAGGGAGTGGGTGTGCGAGTGAGTGAGTCTGTCAGTGAGTGAGTGTGTGAGGGAGTGGGTGTGAGTGAGTGTGATGAGTGAGTGTGTGAGGGTGAGTGAGTGTGAATGAGTGAATGTGAGTGAGTGTGATTGTGAGTGAGTGAGTGTGAGTGAGTGAGTGTGAGTGTGAGTGTGTGTTGAGTGAGTGAGTGAGGGAGTGAGTGAGTGAGAGAGAGGGTGGGTGTGAGTGTGTTTGACTGACTGTGAGTAATTGAGTGTGAGTGAGTGAGAGAGAGTGAGTGAGTGAGTGAGAGAGTGAGTACGAGAGTGAGTGAGTGATTGTGAGTGTGATAGAGTGTGTGATTGTGAGTGTGAGTGAGCATGAGAGTGAGTGAGTGTGGGTGTGAGTGAGTGAGTGAGTGTGTGTGAGCGTGACTGAATGAGTAACCTCCTCCAGTCCCTACAACTCTCCCTATCTCTCTAACCTCCTCCAGCCCCAACGGCCCTCCCTATCTCTGTAACCTCCTCCAGTCCCTACACTCCTCCCAATGTCTGTAACCTCCTCCAGTCCCTATAACCCTCCCTATCTCTGTAACCTCCTCCAGCCCCTACGACCCTCCCTATCTCTGTAACCTCCTCCAGCCCCGACAACCCTCCCTATCTCTGCAACCTCCTCAAGTCCCTACAACGCCTCCATATCTCTGTAACCTCCTTCCAGTCCCTATGACCCTCCCTATCTCTGTAACCTCCTCCAGTCCCTACAACCCTCCCTATCTCTGTAACCTCCTCCAGTCCCTACAAACCTCCCTATCTCTGTAACCTCCTCCAGCCCCGACAACCCTCCCTATCTCTGTAACCTCCTCCAGTCTCCTACGACCCTCCCTATCTCTGTAACCTCCTCCAGTCCCTACAACCCTCCCTATCTCTGTAACCTCCTCCAGCCCCGACATGCCTCCCTATCTCTGTAACCTCCTCCAGCTGCTACAACCCTCCCTATCTCTGTAACCTCCTCCTGCACATACAACCCTCCCTATCTCTGGAAACTCCTCCAGCCCCTAAGACCCTCCCTATCTCTGTAACCTCCTCCAGCCCCAACAACCCTCCCTATCTCTGTAACTTCTTCCAGCCCCTACAACCTTCCCTATCTCTGTAACCGCCTCCAGCCCCTACCACCCTCCGAGATCTCTGTAACCTCCTCCAGCCCCGACCACCCTCCCTATCTCTGTAACCTCCTCCAGTCCCTACAACCCTCCCTATGTCTGTAACATCCTCCAGCCCCCACAACCCTCCCTTATCTCTGTAACCTCCTCCAGTCCCTACCACCCTCCCTATCTCTGTAACCTCCTCCAGTCCCTACAACACTCCCTATCTCTGTAACCTCCTCCAGTCCCTACCACCCTCCCTATCTCTGTAACCTCCTCCAGTCCCTACAACCCTCCCTATCTCTGTAACCTCCTCCAGCCCCTACAACCCTCCCTATGTCTGTAACATCCTCCAGCCCCCACAACCCTCCCTTATCTCTGTAACCTCCTCCAGTCCCTACCACCCTCCCTATCTCTGTAACCTCCTCCAGTCCCTACAACACTCCCTATCTCTGTAACCTCCTCCAGTCCCTACCACCCTCCCTATCTCTGTAACCTCCTCCAGTCCCTACAACCCTCCCTATCTCTGTAACCTCCTCCAGCCCCTACCACCCTCCCTATCTCTGTAACCTCCTCCAGCCCATACAACCCTCCCTATCTCTGTAACCTCCTCCAGTCCCTACAACCCTCCCTATCTCTGTAACCTCCTCCAGTCCCTACAACCCTCCCTATCTCTGTAACCTCCTTCAGTCCCTACAACCCTCCCTATCTCTGTAACCTCCTCCAGTCCCTACAACCCTCCCTATCTCTGTAACCTCTTCCAGTCCCTACAACCCTCCCTATCTCTGTAACCTCCTCCAGTCCCTACAACCCTCCCTATCTCTGTAACCTCCTCCAGCCCCCACAACCCTCCCTATCTCTGTAACCTCCTCCAGCCCATACAACCCTCCCTATCTCTGTAACCTCCTCCAGACCCTACAACCCTCCCTATCTCTGTAACCTCCTCCAGCCCCTACAACCCTCCCTATCTCTGTAACCTCCTCCAGCCCCTACAACCCTCCCTATCTCTGTAACATCCTAAGGTCCCTACAACCCTCCCTATCTCTGTAACCTCCTCCAGTCCCTACAACCCTCCCTATCTCTGTAACCTCTTCCAGTCCCTACAACCCTCCCTATCTCTGTAACCTCCTCCAGTCCCTACAACCCTCCCTATCTCTGTAACCTCCTCCAGCCCCCACAACCCTCCCTATCTCTGTAACCTCCTCCAGACCCTACAACCCTCCCTATCTCTGTAACCTCCTCCAGCCCCTACAACCCTCCCTATCTCTGTAACCTCCTCCAGCCCCTACAACCCTCCCTATCTCTGTAACATCCTAAGGTCCCTACAACCCTCCCTATCTCTGTAACCTCCTCCAGCCCCGACAACCCTCCCTATCTCTGTAACCTCCTCCAGTCCCTACAACCCTCCCTATCTCTGTAACCTCCTCCAGTCCCTACAACCCTCCCTATCTCTGTAACCTCCTCCAGTCCCTACAATCCTCCCTATCTCTGTAACCTCTTCCAGTCCCTACAATCCTCCCTATCTCTGTAACCTCCTCCAGTCCCTACAACCCTCCCTATCTCTGTAACCTCCTTCAGTCCCTCCAACCCTCCCTATCTCTGTAACCTCCTCCAGTCCCTACAACCCTCCCTATCTCTGTAACCTCCTCCAGTCCCTACAACCCTCCCTATCTCTGTAACCTCCTCCAGTCCCTACAATCCTCCCTATCTCTGTAACCTCTTCCAGTCCCTACAACCCTCCCTATCTCTGTAACCTCCTCCAGCCCCGACAACCCTCCCTATCTCTGTAACCTCCTCCAGTCCCTACAACCCTCCCTATCTCTGTAACCTCCTCCAGCCCCGACAACCCTCCCTATCTCTGTAACCTCCTCCAGCCCCTACAACCCTCCCTATCTCTGTAACCTCCTCCAGTCCCTACAACCCTCCCTATCTCTGTAACCTTCTTCAGTCCCTACAACCCTCCCTATCTCTGTAACCTCCTCCAGCCCCTACAACCCTCCCTATCTCTGTAACCGCCTCCAGCCCCGACAACCCTACCTATCTCTGTAACCTCCTCCAGCCCCTACAACCCTCCCTATCTCTGTAACCTCCTCCAGCCCCTACAACCCTCCCTAACTCTGTAACCTCCTCCAGCCCCTACAACCCTCCCTATCTCTGTAACCTCCTCCAGCCCCTACAACCCTCCCTATCTCTGTAACCTCCTCCAGTCCCTACAACCCTCCCTATCTCTGTAACCTCCTCCAGTCCCTACAACACTCCCTGTCTCTGTAACCTCCTCCAGTCCCTACAACCCTCCCTATCTCTGTAACCTTCTTCAGTCCCTACAACCCTCCCTATCTCTGTAACCTCCTCCTGCCCCTACAACCCTCCCTATCTCTGTAACCTCCTCCTGCCCCTACAACCCTCCCTATCTCTGTAACCTCCTCCAGTCCCTACAACACTCCCTATCTCTGCAACCTCTTCCAATCCCTACAACCCTCCCTATCTCTGTAACCTCCTCCAGTCCCTACAACCCTCCCTATCTCTGTAACCTCCTCCAGCCCCTACAACCCTGTCTGTCTCGCTCTCTCTCGATCTCTCTCGCCTTCTTTAAAACGCTCCTTAATACTGACCTCTTTTACTGAGCTGTTGCTCTCCTGTCTCTATGTGACAGGGGTGGGATTTACACTCCTGTCTACTGAACTTGGTCTGTTTTACTGCAATAACTCTGATTTTTAAATGGTTTTTGCTTTAACATATCGTCGCACACCACAATTTCAGACACATTTCCTGGCTGGAATATTTCAGGGTGTATCGATTCACAGAGGCAGACTTTACAAGGAAAAGTTTGTTGGCTGGAAATTCGACTGGCCCACAAGTACTGTGTGCGGTCGACAGATTCTGGGATGAGTTTAACTCCGAATCAAATGCTGACCTGAATCCCATCGCTAATCCTCGGATCTACCAGATGGCCGTGAAATGTTCCCTGTTCGATTGTCAGCATCAATTAACTGCAAGAGTAGATTTACTGACAGGCTGACTCATCAGAAACACTCATACAGGCTGAGAAGAACAGGAGGAGGCCATTCAGCCCCTCGTCGAGCCACTTACACAGGAACAGGAGGAGGCCATTCAGCCCCTCCTCCAGCCTGTTACACAGGAACAGGAGAAGGCCATTCAGCCCCTCCTCGAGCCAGTTACACAGGAACAGGAGGAGCCCATTCAGCCCCTCCTCGAGCCAGTTACACAGGAACAGGAGAAGGCCATTCAGCCCCTCCTCCAGCCTGTCACACAGGAACAGGAGGAGGCCATTCAGCCCCTCCTCGAGCCAGTTACACAGGAACAGGAGGAGCCCATTCAGCCCCTCCTCCAGCCTGTTACACAGGAACAGGAGGAGGCCATTCAGCCCCTCCTCGAGCCTGTTACACAGGAACAGGAGAAGGCTATTCAGCCCCTCTTTGAGCCTGTAACACAGGAACAGGAGAAGGCCATTCAGTCCCTCCTCCAGCCTGTCACACAGGAACAGGAGGAGGCCATTCAGCCGCTCTTTGAGCAAGTTACACAGGAACAGGAGGAGGCCATTCAGCCCCTACTCCAGCCTGTTACACAGGAACAGGAGAAGGCCATTCAGCCCCTCCTCCAGCCTGTCACACAGGAACAGGAGGAGGCCATTCAGCCCCTCCTCCAGTCTGTTACAAAGGAACAGGAGAAGGCCATTCAGCCCCTCCTCCAACCTGTTACACAGGAACAGGAGGAGGCCATTCAGCCCCCTCCTAGAGCCTGTTACACAGGAACAGGAGGAGGCCATTCAGCCCCTCCTCCAGCCTGTTACACAGGAATAGGAGGAGGCCATTCAGCCCCTCCTCCAGTCTGTTACACAGGTACAGGAGGAGGCCATTCAGCCCCTCATCCAGCCTGTTACACAGGAACAGGAGGAGGGCATTCAGCCCCGCCTCGAGCCTGTTACACAGGAACAGGAGGAGGCCATTCAGCCCCTCTTCCAGCATGTTACACAGGAACAGGAGAAGGCCATTCAGCCCCTCCTTGAGCTTGTTACACCGGAACAGGAGGAGGCCATTCAGCCCCTCCTCGAGCATGTCGTACAGGAACAGGAGGATCCCATTCAGCCCCTCCTCGAGCCTGTTACACAGGAACAGGAGAAGGCCATACAGCCCCTCCTCCAGCCTGTCACACAGGAACAGGAGGAGGCCATTCAGCCCCTCCTCGAGCCTGTTACACAGGAACAGGAGGAGGCCATTCAGCCCCTCTTCCAGCATGTTACACAGGAACAGGAGAAGGCCATTCAGCCCCTCCTCCAGTCTGTTACACAGGAACAGGAGAAGGCCATTCAGCCCCTCCTCCAACCTGTTACACAGGAACAGGAGGAGGCCATTCAGCCCCCTCCTCGAGCCTATTACACAGAAACAGGAGGAGGCCATTCAGCCCCTCCACGAGCCTGTTAGACTGGAACAGGAGAAGCCGATTCAGCCCCTCCACGAGGCTGTTACACAGCAACAGGAGGAGGCCATTCAGCCCCACCTCGAGCTTGTTACACCGGAACAGGAGGAGGCCATTCAGGCCCTCCTCGAGCATGTCGCACAGGAACAGGAGGAGGCCATTCAGCCCCTCCTCGAGCCTGTTACACAGGAACAGGAGGAGGCCATTCCGCCCCTCCTCAAGCCAGTTACACCAGAACAGGAGGAGACCTATTCAGCCCCTCCTCGAGCCTGTTACAGAAGAACAGGAGGAGGCCATTCAGCACCTCATCGAGGTTGTTACACAGGAACAGGAGGAGACCTATTCAGCCCCTCCTCGAGCCTGTTACAGAAGAACAGGAGGAGCCCATTCAGCCCCTCCTCGAGCTTGTTACACAGGAACAGGAGGAGGCCATTCAGCCCCTCCTCGAGCATGTCACACAGGAACAGGAGGAGGCCATTCAATCCTCCTCGAGTTTGTTACACAGGAACAGGAGGAGGCCATTCAGTCCCTCCTTGAGATTGTTACACAGCAACAGGAGGAGGCCATTCAGCCCCTCCTCGAGTATGTTACACAGGAACAGGAGGAGGCCATTCAGCCCTTCCTCGAGCTTGTTACACAGGAACAGGAGGAGGCCATTCAGCCCCTCCTCGAGCATGTCGCACAGGAACAGGAGGAGGCCATTCAGCCCCTCCTCGAGCCTGTCACACAGGAACAGGAGGAGGCCATTCCGCTAATCCTCGAGTCAGTTACACAAGAACAGGAGGAGATCCATTCAGGCCCTCCTCGAGGCTGTTACACATGAACAGGAGGAGGCCATTCAGCCCCTCCTCGAGCCTGTTACACAGGAAAAGGAGGAGGCCATTCAGCCCCTCCTCGAGCCTGTCGCACAGGAATAGGAGGAGGCCATTCAGCCCCTCCTCGAGCCTGTTACACAGGAACAGGAGGAGGCCATTCAGCCCCTCCTCGAGGCTGTTACACATGAACAGGAGGAGGCCATTCAGCCCCTCCTCGAGTCTGTTACACAGGAACAGGAGGAGGCCATTCAGCCCCTCCTCGAGGCTGTTACACATGAACAGGAGAAGACCTATTCAGCCCCGCCTCGAGCCTGTTACAGAAGAACAGGAGGAGGCCATTCAGCCCCTCCTCGAGTCTGTTACACAGGAACAGGAGGAGGCCATTCAGCCCCTCCTCGAGTCTGTTAGACTGGAACAGGAGGAGGCCATTCAGCCCCTCCTCGAGTGTGTTACACAGGAACAGGAGGAGGCCATTCAGCCCCTCCTCGAGCTTGTTACACAGGAACAGGAGGAGGCCATTCAGCCCTTCCTTGAGCTTGTTACACAGGAACAAGAGGAGGCCATTCAGCCCCTCCTCGAGCCTGTCACACTGGAACAGGAGGAGGCCATTCTGCCCCTCCTCGAGCCAGTTACACAAGAACAGGAGGAGGCCATTCAGTCCCTCCTCGAGGCTGTTACACAGGAAAAGGAGGAGCCCATTCAGCCCCTCCTCGAGCCTGTTGCACAGGAACAGGAGGAGCCCATTCAGCCCCTCCTCGAGCCTGTTACACAGGAACAGGAGGAGCCCATTCAGCCCCTCCTCGAGCCTGTTGCACAGGAACAGGAGGAGCCCATTCAGCCCCTCTTCGAGCCTGTTATACCGGAACTGGAGAAGGCCATTCAGCCCCTCCTCCAGCCTGTCACACAGGAACAGGAGGAGGCCATTCAGCCCCTCCTCCAGCCTGTCACACAGGAACAGGAGGAGCCCATTCAGCCCCTCCTCGAGCCTGTCACACAGGAACAGGAGGAGGTCATTCAGCCCCTCCTCGAGTCTGTTACACAGGAACAGGAGGAGCCCATTCAGCCCCTCCTCGAGCCTGTTGCACAGGAACAGGAGGAGGTCATTCAGCCCCTCCTCGAGTCTGTTACACAGGAACAGGAGGAGCCCATTCAGCCCCTCTTCGAGCCTGTTATACCGGAACAGGAGAAGGCCATTCAGCCCCTCCTCGAGCCTGTCATACAAGAACAGGAGGATCCCTTTCAGCCCCTCCTCCAGTCTGTTACACAGGAACAGGAGGAGGCCATTCAGCCCCTCCTCCTGTCTGTTACACAGTAACAAGTAAAGGCCATTCAGCCCATCCTCCAACCTGTTACACAGGAACAGGAGAAGGCCATTCAGCCCCTTCTTGAGCCTGTTACACAGGAACAGGAGGAGGCCATTCAGCCCCTCCTCGAGCTTGTTACACATGAACAGGAGGAGACCTATTCAGCCCCGCTTCGAGCCTGTTACAGAAGAACAGGTGGAGGCCATTCAGCCCCTCCTCGAGGCTGTTACACAGGAACAGGAGGAGCCCATTCAGCCCCTCCTCGAGTCTGTTAAACAGGAACAGGAGGAGGCCATTCAGCGCCCTCCTCGAGCCTGTTACACAGGAACAGGAGGAGGCCATTCAGCCCCCTCCTCGAGGCTGTTACACATGAACAGGAGGAGACCTATTCAGCCCCACCTCGAGCCTGTTACAGAAGAACAGGAGGAGGCCATTCAGCCCCTCCTCGAGGCTGTTACACAGGAACAGGAGGAGGCCATTCTGCCCCTCCCCAAATTGTTCTGCCATGGGCTGTAGTTGAGTAAATGAGGAGAAACTGTTTCGAGGGGCAGGAGGGTGGGTAACAAGAGGGACACAGATTGAAGATAATGGGTAAAAGAACCAGAGGGGGAGATGAGGAGAAATGTTTTTACACAGTGAGTTGTTGTGATCTGGAAGGTTCTGTCTGAAAGGGAAGTGGAAGCAGATTCTATAGGAACGTTCAACAGGGAATTGGGGAAATGCTGGAAGGGGAAAGAATTACAGGGGAAGAGTGGAGGGGAAATTGGACATTTCTTTCAAAGTACCAGCACAGAAACAAGGGGCCGAATGAACTCATCCTGTGCTATACCATTCTGAGAGATTTATTCCATGATTCTCAGTACTGACCCCCTGACAGTACGGGGGTTAGATACAGGCTAAATCTCCCTCTACACTGTCCCCATCAAACACTCCCAGGACAGGTACAGCACTGGGATTGGCTGGGCAATTTGGAACACTTCCTGCCAGCAATCAGGGGGAGCAGCTGCACCTGTGTTGCAGCAACTGGAGAGTGGAGACTGGAGTAACTGGAGAGAGGAGAAGGAGTAACTGGAGAGTGGAGGCTGGAGTAACTGGAGAGAGGAGAAGGAGTAACTGGAGAGTGGAGGCTGGAGTAACTGGAGAGAGGAGAAGGAGTAACTGGAGAGAGGAGACTGGAGTAACTGGAGAGTGTAGACTTGAGCAACTGGAGAGAGGAGACTGGAGTAACTGGAGAGAGGAGACTGGAGTAACTGGAGAGTGTAGACTTGAGCAACTGGAGAGAGGAGACTGGAGTAACTGGAGAGAGGAGACTGGAGTAACTGGAGAGAGGAGAAGGAGTAACTGGAGAGTGGAGGCTGGAGTAACTGGAGAGAGGAGAAGGAGTAACTGGAGAGTGGAGGCTGGAGTAACTGGAGAGAGGAGAAGGAGTAACTGGAGAGAGGAGACTGGAGTAACTGGAGAGTGTAGACTTGAGCAACTGGAGAGAGGAGACTGGAGTAACTGGAGAGAGGAGACTGGAGTAACTGGAGAGTGGAGACTGGTGTAACTGGAGAGAGGAGACTGGAGTAACTGGAGAGAGGAGACTGCAGTAACTGGAGAGTGGAGGCTGGAGTAACTGGAGAGAGGAGAAGGAGTAAGTGGAGAGAGGAGACTGGAGTAACTGGAGAGTGTAGACTTGAGCAACTGGAGAGAGGAGACTGGAGTAACTGGAGAGAGGAGACTGGAGTAACTGGAGAGTGGAGACTGGAGTAACTGGAGAGAGGAGACTGGAGTAACTGGAGAGAGGAGACTGGAGTAACTGGAGAGTGGAGACTGGAGTAACTGGAGAGAGGAGACTGGAGTAACTGGAGAGTGGAGACTGGAGTAACTGGAGAGAGGAGACTGCAGTAACTGGAGAGAGGAGACTGCAGTAACTGGAGAGAGGAGACTGGAGTAACTGGAGAGAGGAGACTGGAGTAACTGGAGATAGGAGACTGGAGTAACTGGAGAGTGGAGACTGGAGTAACTGGAGAGAGGAGACTGGAGTAACTGGAGAGAGGAGACTGGAGTAACTGGAGAGTGGAGACTGGAGTAACTGGTGAGAGGAGACTGGAGTAACTGGAGAGAGGAGACTGGAGTAACTGGAGAGTGTAGACTGGAGTAACTGGAGAGAGGAGAGTGGAGTAACTGGAGAGTGGAGACTGGAGTAACTGGAGAGAGCGGAGACTGGAGTAACTGGAGAGTGGAGACTGGAGTAACTGGAGAGAGGAGACTGGAGTAACTGGAGAGTGTAGACTGGAGTAACTGGAGAGAGGAGACTGGAGTAACTGGAGAGTGGAGACTGGAGTAACTAGAGAGAGGAGAAGGAGTAACTGGAGAGAGGAGACTGGAGTAACTGGAGAGTGTAGACTTGAGCAACTGGAGAGAGGAGACTGGAGTCACTGGAGAGAGGAGACTGGAGTAACTGGAGAGAGGAGACTGCAGTAACTGGAGAGAGGAGACTGCAGTAACTGGAGAGAGGAGACTGGAGTAACTGGAGAGAGGAGACTGGAGTAACTGCAGAGTGCAGACTGGAGTAACTGGACAGTGGAGACTGGAGTAACTGGAGAGAGGAGACTTGAGCAAATGGAGAGAGGAGACTGGAGTAACTGGAGAGAGGAGAATGCAGTAACTGGAGAGAGGAGACTGCAGTAACTGGAGAGAGGAGACTGGAGTCACTGGAGAGAGGAGACTGGAGTAACTGGAGATAGGAGACTGGAGTAACTGGAGAGTGCAGACTGGAGTAACTGGAGAGAGGAGACTGGAGTAACTGGAGAGAGGAGACTGGAGTAACTGGAGAGTGGAGACTGGAGTAACTGGAGAGAGGAGACTGGAGTAACTGGAGAGTGGAGACTGGAGTAACTGGAGAGAGGAGACTGCAGTAACTGGAGAGAGGAGACTGGAGTAACTGGAGAGAGTAGACTTGAGCAACTGGAGAGAGGAGACTGGAGTAACTGGAGAGAGGAGACTGGAGTAACTGGAGAGCGGAGACTGGAGAGACTGGAGAGAGGAGACTGGAGTAACTGGAGAGTGGAGACTGGAGTAACTGGAGAGAGGAGACTGCAGTAACTGGAGAGAGGAGACTGGAGTAACTGGAGAGTGTAGACTTGAGCAACTGGAGAGAGGAGACTGGAGTAACTGGAGAGAGGAGACTGGAGTAACTGGAGAGTGGAGACTGGAGTAACTGGAGAGAGGAGACTGGAGTAACTGGAGATAGGAGACTGGAGTAACTGGAGAGTGGAGGCTGGAGTGACTGGAGAGAGGAGACTGGAGTAACTGGAGAGAGGAGACTGGAGTAACTGGATAGTGGAGACTGGAGTAACTGGAGAGAGGAGACTGCAGTAACTGGAGAGAGGAGACTGCAGTAACTGGAGAGAGGAGACTGGAGTAACTGGAGAGAGGAGACTGGAGTAACTGGAGATAGGAGACTGGAGTAACTGGAGAGTGGAGACTGGAGTAACTGGAGAGAGGAGACTGGAGTAACAGGAGAGAGGAGAATGGAGTAACTGGAGAGTGGAGACTGGAGTAACTGGTGAGAGGAGACTGGAGTAACTGGAGAGAGGAAACTGGAGTAACTGGAGAGTGTAGACTGGAGTAACTGGAGAGAGGAGACTGGAGTAACTGGAGAGAGGAGACTGGAGTAACTGGAGAGTGTAGACTTGAGCAACTGGAGAGAGGAGACTGGAGTAACTGGAGAGAGGAGACTGGAGTAACTGGAGAGTGGAGACTGGAGTAACTGGAGAGAGGAGACTGGAGTAACTGGAGAGTGGAGACTGGAGTAACTGGAGAGAGGAGACTGCAGTAACTGGAGAGAGGAGACTGGAGTAACTGGAGAGTGTAGACTTGAGCAACTGGAGAGAGGAGACTGGAGTAACTGGAGAGAGGAGACTGGAGTAACTGGAGAGTGGAGACTGGAGTAACTGGAGAGAGGAGACTGGAGTAACTGGAGATAGGAGACTGGAGTAACTGGAGAGTGGAGACTGGAGTAACTGGAGAGAGGAGACTGGAGTAACTGGAGAGAGGAGACTGGAGTAACTGGATAGTGGAGACTGGAGTAACTGGAGAGAGGAGACTGCAGTAACTGGAGAGAGGAGACTGCATTAACTGGAGAGAGGAGACTGGAGTAACTGGAGAGAGGAGACTGGAGTAACTGGAGATAGGAGACTGGAGTAACTGGAGAGTGGAGACTGGAGTAACTGGAGAGAGGAGACTGGAGTAACTGGAGAGAGGAGACTGGAGTAACTGGAGAGTGGAGACTGGAGTAACTGGAGAGAGCGGAGACAGGAGTAACTGCAGAGAGAAGACTGGAGTAACTGGAGAGAGGAGACTGGAGTAACTGGAGAGAGGAGACCGGAGTAACTGGAGAGGGGAGACTGGAGTAACTGGAGAGTGTAGACTGGAGTAACTGGAGAGAGGAGACTGGAGTAACTGGAGTGTGGAGACTGGAGTAACTGGGGAGAGGAGAAGGAGTAACTGGAGAGAGGAGACTGGAGTAACTGGAGAGAGGAGAAGGAGTAACTGGAGAGAGGAGACTGGAGTAACTGGAGAGTGTAGACTTGAGCAACTGGAGAGAGGAGACTGGAGTAACTGGAGAGAGGAGACTGGAGTAACTGGAGAGTGGAGACTGGAGTAACTGGAGAGAGGAGACTGGAGTAACTGGAGAGAGGAGACTGGAGTAACTGGAGAGTGGAGACTGGAGTAACTGGAGAGAGGAGACTGGAGTAACTGGAGAGTGGAGACTGGAGTAACTGGAGAGAGGAGACTGCAGTAACTGGAGAGAGGAGACTGCAGTAACTGGAGAGAGGAGACTGGAGTAACTGGAGAGAGGAGACTGGAGTAACTGGAGATAGGAGACTGGAGTAACTGGAGAGTGGAGACTGGAGTAACTGGAGAGAGGAGACTGGAGTAACTGGAGAGAGGAGACTGGAGTAACTGGAGAGTGGAGACTGGAGTAACTGGTGAGAGGAGACTGGAGTAACTGGAGAGAGGAGACTGGAGTAACTGGAGAGTGTAGACTGGAGTAATTGGAGAGAGGAGAATGGAGTAACTGGAGAGTGGAGACTGGAGTAACTGGAGAGAGCGGAGACTGGAGTAACTGGAGAGTGGAGACTGGAGTAACTGGAGAGTGGAGACTGGAGTAACTGGAGAGAGGAGACTGGAGTAACTGGAGAGGGGAGACTGGAGTAACTGGAGAGTGTAGACTGGAGTAACTGGAGAGAGGAGACTGGAGTAACTGGAGAGTGGAGACTGGAGTAACTGGAGAGAGGAGAAGGAGTAACTGGAGAGAGGAGACTGGAGTAACTGGAGAGTGTAGACTTGAGCAACTGGAGAGAGGAGACTGGAGTAACTGGAGAGAGGAGACTGGAGTAACTGGAGAGAGGAGACTGCAGTAACTGGAGAGAGGAGACTGCAGTAACTGGAGAGAGGAGACTGGAGTAACTGGAGAGAGGAGACTGGAGTAACTGCAGAGTGCAGACTGGAGTAACTGGACAGTGGAGACTGGAGTAACTGGAGAGAGGAGACTTGAGCAACTGGAGAGAGGAGACTGGAGTAACTGGAGAGAGGAGAATGCAGTAACTGGAGAGAGGAGACTGCAGTAACTGGAGAGAGGAGACTGGAGTAACTGGAGAGAGGAGACTGGAGTAACTGGAGATAGGAGACTGGAGTAACTGGAGAGTGGAGACTGGAGTAACTGGAGAGAGGAGACTGGAGTAACTGGAGAGAGGAGACTGGAGTAACTGGAGAGTGGAGACTGGAGTAACTGGAGAGAGGAGACTGGAGTAACTGGAGAGTGGAGACTGGAGTAACTGGAGAGAGGAGACTGCAGTAACTGGAGAGAGGAGACTGGAGTAACTGGAGAGTGTAGACTTGAGCAACTGGAGAGAGGAGACTGGAGTAACTGGAGAGAGGAGACTGGAGTAACTGGAGAGTGGAGACTGGAGTAACTGGAGAGAGGAGACTGGAGTAACTAGAGAGAGGAGACTGGAGTAACTGGAGAGTGGAGACTGGAGTAACTGGAGAGAGGAGACTGGAGTAACTGGAGAGTGGAGACTGGAGTAACTGGAGAGAGGAGACTGCAGTAACTGGAGAGAGGAGACTGCAGTAACTGGAGAGAGGAGACTGGAGTAACTGGAGAGAGGAGACTGGAGTAACTGGAGATAGGAGACTGGAGTAACTGGAGAGTGGAGACTGGAGTAACTGGAGAGAGGAGACTGGAGTAACTGGAGAGAGGAGACTGGAGTAACTGGAGAGTGGAGACTGGAGTAACTGGAGAGAGCGGAGACTGGAGTAACTGGAGAGTGGAGACTGGAGTAACTGGAGAGTGGAGACTGGAGTAACTGGAGAGAGGAGACTGGAGTAACTGGAGAGGGGAGACTGGAGTAACTGGAGAGTGTAGACTGGAGTAACTGGAGAGAGGAGACTGGAGTAACTGGAGAGTGGAGACTGGAGTAACTGGAGAGAGGAGAAGGAGTAACTGGAGAGAGGAGACTGGAGTAACTGGAGAGTGTAGACTTGAGCAACTGGAGAGAGGAGACTGGAGTAACTGGAGAGAGGAGACTGGAGTAACTGGAGAGAGGAGACTGCAGTAACTGGAGAGAGGAGACTGCAGTAACTGGAGAGAGGAGACTGGAGTAACTGGAGAGAGGAGACTGGAGTAACTGCAGAGTGCAGACTGGAGTAACTGGACAGTGGAGACTGGAGTAACTGGAGAGAGGAGACTTGAGCAACTGGAGAGAGGAGACTGGAGTAACTGGAGAGAGGAGAATGCAGTAACTGGAGAGAGGAGACTGGAGTAACTGGAGAGAGGAGACTGGAGTAACTGGAGATAGGAGACTGGAGTAACTGGAGAGTGGAGACTGGAGTAACTGGAGAGAGGAGACTGGAGTAACTGGAGAGAGGAGACTGGAGTAACTGGAGAGTGGAGACTGGAGTAACTGGAGAGAGGAGACTGGAGTAACTGGAGAGTGGAGACTGGAGTAACTGGAGAGAGGAGAATGCAGTAACTGGAGAGAGGAGACTGGAGTAACTGGAGAGTGTAGACTTGAGCAACTGGAGAGAGGAGACTGGAGTAACTGGAGAGAGGAGACTGGAGTAACTGGAGAGTGGAGACTGGAGTAACTGGAGAGAGGAGACTGGAGTAACTAGAGAGAGGAGACTGGAGTAACTGGAGAGTGGAGACTGGAGTAACTGGAGAGAGGAGACTGGAGTAACTGGAGAGTGGAGACTGGAGTAACTGGAGAGAGGAGACTGCAGTAACTGGAGAGAGGAGACTGCAGTAACTGGAGAGAGGAGACTGGAGTAACTGGAGAGAGGAGACTGGAGTAACTGGAGATAGGAGACTGGAGTAACTGGAGAGTGGAGACTGGAGTAACTGGAGAGAGGAGACTGGAGTAACTGGAGAGAGGAGACTGGAGTAACTGGAGAGAGGAGACTGGAGTAACTGGAGAGTGTAGACTGGAGTAACTGGAGAGAGGAGATTGGAGTAACTGGAGGTTGGAGACTGGAGTAACTGGAGAGAGCGGAGACAGGAGTAACTGGAGAGTGGAGACTGGAGTAACTGGAGAGAGGAGACTGGAGTAACTGGAGAGAGGAGACCGGAGTAACTGGAGAGGGGAGACTGGAGTAACTGGAGAGTGTAGACTGGAGTAACTGGAGAGAGGAGACTGGAGTAACTGGAGTGTGGAGAATGGAGTAACTGGGGAGAGGAGAAGGAGTAACTGGAGAGAGGAGACTGGAGTTACTGGAGAGTGTAGACTTGAGCAACTGGAGAGAGGAGACTGGTGTAACTGGAGAGAGGAGACTGGAGTAACTGGAGAGAGGAGACTGCAGGAACTGGAGAGAGGAGACTGCAGGAATTGGAGAGAGGAGACTGCAGTAACTGGAGAGAGGAGACTGGAGTAACTGGAGAGAGGAGACTGGAGTAACTGCAGAGTGCAGACTGGAGAAACTGGACAGTGGAGACTGGAGTAACTGGAGAGAGGAGACTTGAGCAACTGGAGAGAGGAGACTGGAGTAACTGGAGAGAGGAGAATGCAGTAACTGGAGAGAGGAGACTGCAGTAACTGGAGAGAGGAGACTGGAGTCACTGGAGAGAGGAGACTGGAGTAACTGGAGATAGGAGACTGGAGTAACTGGAGAGTGGAGACTGGAGTAACTGGAGAGAGGAGACTGGAGTAACTGGAGAGAGGAGACTGGAGTAACTGGAGAGTGGAGACTGGAGTAACTGGAGAGAGGAGACTGGAGTAACTGGAGAGTGGAGACTGGAGTAACTGGAGAGAGGAGACTGCAGTAACTGGAGAGAGGAGACTGCAGTAACTGGAGAGAGGAGACTGCAGTAACTGGAGAGAGGAGACTGGAGTAACTGGAGAGAGGAGACTGGAGTAACTGGAGATAGGAGACTGGAGTAACTGGAGAGTGGAGACTGGAGTAACTGGAGAGAGGAGACTGGAGAAACAGGAGAGAGGAGACTGGAGTAACTGGAGAGTGGAGACTGGAGTAACTGGTGAGAGGAGACTGGAGTAACTGGAGAGAGGAGACTGGAGTAACTGGAGAGTGTAGACTGGAGTAACTGGAGAGAGGAGACTGGAGCAACTGGAGAGTGGAGACTGGAGTAACTGGAGAGAGCGGAGACTGGAGTTACAGGAGAGTGGAGACTGGAGTAACTGGAGAGAGGAGACTGGAGTAACTGGAGAGAGGTGACTGGAGTAACTGGAGAGGGGAGACTGGAGTAACTGGAGAGTGTAGACTGGAGTAACTGGAGAGAGGAGACTGGAGTAACTGGAGAGAGGAGACTGGAGTAACTGGAGAGTGCAGACTGGAGTAACTGGAGAGAGGAAACTGGAGAAACTGGAGAGAGGAGACTGGAGTAACTGGGGAGAGGAGACTGGAGTAACTGGAGAGTGAAAAATGGAGTAACTGGAGAGAGGAGACTGGAGTAACTGGAGAGAGGAGACTGCAGTAATTCGAGGAATTGGAGAGAGGAGACTGGAGTAACTGGAGAGTGCAGACTGGAGTAACTGGAGAGAGGAGACTGGAGTAACTGGAGAGAGGAGACTGGAGTAACTGGAGAGTGGAGACTGGAGTAACTGGTGAGAGGAGACTGGAGTAACTGGAGAGAGGAGACTGGAGTAACTGGAGAGTGTAGACTGGAGTAACTGGAGAGAGGAGACTGGAGTAACTGGAGAGTGGAGACTGGAGTAACTGGAGAGAGCGGAGACAGGAGTAACTGGAGAGTGGAGACTGGAGTAACTGGAGAGAGGAGACTGGAGTAACTGGAGAGAGGAGACTGCAGTAACTGGAGAGGGGAGACTGGAGTAACTGGAGAGTGTAGACTGGAGTAACTGGAGAGAGGAGACTGGAGTAACTGGAGTGTTGAGACTTGAGTAACTGGGGAGAGGAGAAGGAGTAACTGGACAGAGGAGACTGGAGTAACTGGAGAGTGTAGACTTGAGCAACTGGAGAGAGGAGACTGGAGTAACTGGAGAGAGGAGACTGGAGTAACTGGAGAGAGGAGACTGCAGTAACTGGAGAGAGGAGACTGGAGTAACTGGAGAGAGGTGACTGGAGTAACTGGAGAGTGCAGACTGGAGTAACTGGAGAGAGGAGACTTGAACAACTGCAGAGAGGAGACTGGAGTAACTGGAGAGAGGAGAATGCAGTAACTGGAGAGAGGAGACTGCAGTAACTGGAGAGAGGAGACTGGAGTCACTGGAGAGAGGAGACTGGAGTAACTGGAGATAGGAGACTGGAGTAACTGGAGAGTGGAGACTGGAGTAACTGGAGAGAGGAGACTGGAGTAACTGGGGAGACGAGACTGCAGTAATTGGAGAATTTGGAGAGAGGAGACTGGAGTAACTGGAGAGTGCAGACTGGAGTAAGTGGAGAGAGGAGACTGGAGTAACTGGAGAGAGGAGAATGGAGTAACTGGAGACAGGAGACTGCAGTAATTGGAGTAACCGGAGAGTGGAGACTGGAGTAACTGGAGAGAAGAGACTGGAGTAACTGGAGAGAGGAGACTGGAGTAACTGGAGAGTGGAGACTGGAGTAACTGGAAAGAGGAGACTGGAGTAAGTGGAGAGAGGAGACTGCAGTAATTCGAGAAATTGGAGAGAGGAGACTGGAGTAACTGGAGAGTGCAGACTGGAGTAACTGGAGAGAGGAGACTGGAGTAACTGGAGAGAGGAGACTGGAGTAACTGGAGAGTGGAGACTGGAGTAACTGGTGAGAGGAGACTGGAGTAACTGGAGAGAGGAGACTGGAGTAACTGGAGAGTGCAGACTGGAGTAACTGGAGAGAGGAGACTGGAGTAACTGGAGAGTGGAGACTGGAGTAACTGGAGAGAGCGGAGACAGGAGTAACTGGCGAGTGGAGACTGGAGTAACTGGAGAGAGGAGACTGGAGTAACTGGAGAGAGGAGACTGGAGTAACTGGAGAGGGGAGACTGGAGTAACTGGAGAGTGTAGACTGGAGTAACTGGAGAGAGGAGACTGCAGTAACTGGAGTGTGGAGACTTGAGTAACTGGGGAGAGGAGAAGGAGTAACTGGACAGAGGAGACTGGAGTAACAGGAGAGTGTAGACTTGAGCAACTGGAGAGAGGAGACTGGAGTGACTGGAGAGAGGAGACTGGAGTAACTGCAGAGTGCAGACTGGAGTAACTGGACAGTGGAGACTGGAGTAACTGGAGATAGGAGACTTGAACAACTGCAGAGAGGAGACTGGAGTAACTGGAGAGAGGAGAATGCAGTAACTGGAGAGAGGAGACTGCAGTAACTGGAGAGAGGAGACTGGAGTCACTGGAGAGAGGAGACTGGAGTAACTGGAGATAGGAGACTGGAGTAACTGGAGAGTGGAGACTGGAGTAACTGGAGAGAGGAGACTGGAGTAACTGGAGAGAAGAGACTGCAGTAATTGGAGAATTTGGAGAGAGGAGACTGGAGTAACTGGAGAGTGCAGACTGGAGTAAGTGGAGAGAGGAGACTGGAGTAACTGGAGAGAGGAGAATGGAGTAACTGGAGACAAGAGACTGCAGTAATTGGAGTAACCGGAGAGTGGAGACTGGAGTAACTGGAGAGAAGAGACTGGAGTAACTGGAGAGAGGAGACTGGAGTAACTGGAGAGAGGAGAATGGAGTAACTGGAGACAAGAGACTGCAGTAATTGGAGTAACCGGAGAGTGGAGACTGGAGTAACTGGAGAGAAGAGACTGGAGTAACTGGAGAGAGGAGACTGGAGTAACTGGAGAGTGGAGACTGGAGTAACTGGAAAGAGGAGACTGGAGTAAGTGGAGAGAGGAGACTGGAGTAACTGGAGAGTGTAGACTGGAGTAACTGGAGAGAGGAGACTGGAGTAACTGGAGAGAGGAGACTGGAGTAACTGGAGAGTGCAGACTGGAGTAACTGGAGAGAGGAAACTGGAGAAACAGGAGAGAGGAGACTGGAGTAACTGGGGAGAGGAGACTGGAGTAACTGGAGAGTGAAAACTGGAGTAACTGGAGAGAGGAGACTGGAGTAACTGGAGAGAGGAGACTGCAGTAATTCGAGAAATTGGAGAGAGGAGACTGGAGTAACTGGAGAGTGCAGACTGGAGTAACTGGAGAGAGGAGACTGGAGTAACTGGAGAGAGGAGACTGGAGTAACTGGAGAGTGGAGACTGGAGTAACTGGTGAGAGGAGACTGGAGTAACTGGAGAGAGGAGACTGGATTAACTGGAGAGTGTAGACTGGAGTAACTGGAGAGAGGAGACTGGAGTAACTGGAGAGTGGAGACTGGAGTAACTGGAGAGAGCGGAGACAGGAGTAACTGGAGAGTGGAGACTGGAGTAACTGGAGAGAGGAGACTGGAGTAACTGGAGAGAGGAGACTGGAGTAACTGGAGAGGGGAGACTGGAGTAACTGGAGAGTGTAGACTGGAGTAACTGGAGAGAGGAGACTGCAGTAACTGGAGTGTGGAGACTTGAGTAACTGGGGAGAGGAGAAGGAGTAACTGGACAGAGGAGACTGGAGTAACTGGAGAGTGTAGACTTGAGCAACTGGAGAGAGGAGACTGGAGTGACTGGAGAGAGGAGACTGGAGTAACTGCAGAGTGCAGACTGGAGTAACTGGACAGTGGAGACAGGAGTAACTGGAGAGAGGAGACTTGAACAACTGCAGAGAGGAGACTGGAGTAACTGGAGAGAGGAGAATGCAGTAACTGGAGAGAGGAGACTGCAGTAACTGGAGAGAGGAGACTGGAGTCACTGGAGAGAGGAGACTGGAGTAACTGGAGATAGGAGACTGGAGTAACTGGAGAGTGGAGACTGGAGTAACTGGAGAGAGGAGACTGGAGTAACTGGAGAGAAGAGACTGCAGTAATTGGAGAATTTGGAGAGAGGAGACTGGAGTAACTGGAGAGTGCAGACTGGAGTAAGTGGAGAGAGGAGACTGGAGTAACTGGAGAGAGGAGACTGGAGTAACTGGAGAGAGGAGACTGGAGTAACTGGAGAGAGGAGACTGGAGTAACTGGAGAGTGTAGACTGGAGTAACTGGAGAGAGGAGACTGGAGTAACTGGAGAGTGGAGACTGGAGTAACTGGAGAGAGCGGAGACAGGAGTAACTGGAGAGTGGAGACTGGAGTAACTGGAGAGAGGAGACTGGAGTAACTGGAGAGAGGAGACTGCAGTAACTGGAGAGGGGAGACTGGAGTAACTGGAGAGTGTAGACTGGAGTAACTGGAGAGAGGAGACTGGAGTAACTGGAGTGTTGAGACTTGAGTAACTGGGGAGAGGAGAAGGAGTAACTGGACAGAGGAGACTGGAGTAACTGGAGAGTGTAGACTTGAGCAACTGGAGAGAGGAGACTGGAGTAACTGGAGAGAGGAGACTGGAGTAACTGGAGAGAGGAGACTGCAGTAACTGGAGAGAGGAGACTGGAGTAACTGGAGAGAGGTGACTGGAGTAACTGGAGAGGGTAGACTGGAGTAACTGGAGAGTGTAGACTGGAGTAACTGGAGAGAGGAGACTGGAGTAACTGGAGAGAGGAGACTGGAGTAACTGGAGAGTGCAGACTGGAGTAACTGGAGAGAGGAAACTGGAGAAACTGGAGAGAGGAGACTGGAGTAACTGGGGAGAGGAGACTGGAGTAACTGGAGAGTGAAAACTGGAGTAACTGGAGAGAGGAGACTGGAGTAACTGGAGAGAGGAGACTGCAGTAATTCGAGAAATTGGAGAGAGGAGACTGGAGTAACTGGAGAGTGCAGACTGGAGTAACTGGAGAGAGGAGACTGGAGTAACTGGAGAGAGGAGACTGGAGTAACTGGAGAGTGGTGACTGGAGTAACTGGTGAGAGGAGACTGGAGTAACTGGAGAGAGGAGACTGGAGTAACTGGAGAGTGTAGACTGGAGTAACTGGAGAGAGGAGACTGGAGTAACTGGAGAGTGGAGACTGGAGTAACTGGAGAGAGCGGAGACAGGAGTAACTGGAGAGTGGAGACTGGAGTAACTGGAGAGAGGAGACTGGAGTAACTGGAGAGAGGAGACTGGAGTAACTGGAGAGGGGAGACTGGAGTAACTGGAGAGTGTAGACTGGAGTAACTGGAGAGAGGAGACTGCAGTAACTGGAGTGTGGAGACTTGAGTAACTGGGGAGAGGAGAAGGAGTAACTGGACAGAGGAGACTGGAGTAACTGGAGAGTGTAGACTTGAGCAACTGGAGAGAGGAGACTGGAGTGACTGGAGAGAGGAGACTGGAGTAACTGCAGAGTGCAGACTGGAGTAACTGGACAGTGGAGACTGGAGTAACTGGAGAGAGGAGACTTGAACAACTGCAGAGAGGAGACTGGAGTAACTGGAGAGAGGAGAATGCAGTAACTGGAGAGAGGAGACTGCAGTAACTGGAGAGAGGAGACTGGAGTCACTGGAGAGAGGAGACTGGAGTAACTGGAGATAGGAGACTGGAGTAACTGGAGAGTGGAGACTGGAGTAACTGGAGAGAGGAGACTGGAGTAACTGGGGAGAAGAGACTGCAGTAATTGGAGAATTTGGAGAGAGGAGACTGGAGTAACTGGAGAGTGCAGACTGGAGTAAGTGGAGAGAGGAGACTGGAGTAACTGGAGAGAGGAGAATGGAGTAACTGGAGACAGGAGACTGCAGTAATTGGAGTAACCGGAGAGTGGAGACTGGAGTAACTGGAGAGAAGAGACTGGAGTAACTGGAGAGAGGAGACTGGAGTAACTGGAGAGTGGAGACTGGAGTAACTGGAAAGAGGAGACTGGAGTAAGTGGAGAGAGGAGACTGCAGTAATTCGAGAAATTGGAGAGAGGAGACTGGAGTAACTGGAGAGTGCAGAGTGGAGTAACTGGAGAGAGGAGACTGGAGTAACTGGAGAGAGGAGACTGGAGTAACTGGAGAGTGGAGACTGGAGTAACTGGTGAGAGGAGACTGGAGTAACTGGAGAGAGGAGACTGGAGTAACTGGAGAGTGTAGACTGGAGTAACTGGAGAGAGGAGACTGGAGTAACTGGAGAGTGGAGACTGGAGTAACTGGAGAGAGCGGAGACAGGAGTAACTGGCGAGTGGAGACTGGAGTAACTGGAGAGAGGAGACTGGAGTAACTGGAGAGAGGAGACTGGAGTAACTGGAGAGGGGAGACTGGAGTAACTGGAGAGTGTAGACTGGAGTAACTGGAGAGAGGAGACTGCAGTAACTGGAGTGTGGAGACTTGAGTAACTGGGGAGAGGAGAAGGAGTAACTGGACAGAGGAGACTGGAGTAACAGGAGAGTGTAGACTTGAGCAACTGGAGAGAGGAGACTGGAGTGACTGGAGAGAGGAGACTGGAGTAACTGCAGAGTGCAGACTGGAGTAACTGGACAGTGGAGACTGGAGTAACTGGAGATAGGAGACTTGAACAACTGCAGAGAGGAGACTGGAGTAACTGGAGAGAGGAGAATGCAGTAACTGGAGAGAGGAGACTGCAGTAACTGGAGAGAGGAGACTGGAGTCACTGGAGAGAGGAGACTGGAGTAACTGGAGATAGGAGACTGGAGTAACTGGAGAGTGGAGACTGGAGTAACTGGAGAGAGGAGACTGGAGTAACTGGAGAGAAGAGACTGCAGTAATTGGAGAATTTGGAGAGAGGAGACTGGAGTAACTGGAGAGTGCAGACTGGAGTAAGTGGAGAGAGGAGACTGGAGTAACTGGAGAGAGGAGAATGGAGTAACTGGAGACAAGAGACTGCAGTAATTGGAGTAACCGGAGAGTGGAGACTGGAGTAACTGGAGAGAAGAGACTGGAGTAACTGGAGAGAGGAGACTGGAGTAACTGGAGAGTGGAGACTGGAGTAACTGGAAAGAGGAGACTGGAGTAAGTGGAGAGAGGAGACTGGAGTAACTGGAGAGTGTAGACTGGAGTAACTGGAGAGAGGAGACTGGAGTAACTGGAGAGAGGAGACTGGAGTAACTGGAGAGTGCAGACTGGAGTAACTGGAGAGAGGAAACTGGAGAAACAGGAGAGAGGAGACTGGAGTAACTGGGGAGAGGAGACTGGAGTAACTGGAGAGTGAAAACTGGAGTAACTGGAGTGAGGAGACTGGAGTAACTGGAGAGAGGAGACTGCAGTAATTCGAGAAATTGGAGAGAGGAGACTGGAGTAACTGGAGAGTGCAGACTGGAGTAACTGGAGAGAGGAGACTGGAGTAACTGGAGAGAGGAGACTGGAGTAACTGGAGAGTGGAGACTGGAGTAACTGGTGAGAGGAGACTGGAGTAACTGGAGAGAGGAGACTGGATTAACTGGAGAGTGTAGACTGGAGTAACTGGAGAGAGGAGACTGGAGTAACTGGAGAGTGGAGACTGGAGTAACTGGAGAGAGCGGAGACAGGAGTAACTGGAGAGTGGAGACTGGAGTAACTGGAGAGAGGAGACTGGAGTAACTGGAGAGAGGAGACTGGAGTAACTGGAGAGGGGAGACTGGAGTAACTGGAGAGTGTAGACTGGAGTAACTGGAGAGAGGAGACTGCAGTAACTGGAGTGTGGAGACTTGAGTAACTGGGGAGAGGAGAAGGAGTAACTGGACAGAGGAGACTGGAGTAACTGGAGAGTGTAGACTTGAGCAACTGGAGAGAGGAGACTGGAGTGACTGGAGAGAGGAGACTGGAGTAACTGCAGAGTGCAGACTGGAGTAACTGGACAGTGGAGACAGGAGTAACTGGAGAGAGGAGACTTGAACAACTGCAGAGAGGAGACTGGAGTAACTGGAGAGAGGAGAATGCAGTAACTGGAGAGAGGAGACTGCAGTAACTGGAGAGAGGAGACTGGAGTCACTGGAGAGAGGAGACTGGAGTAACTGGAGATAGGAGACTGGAGTAACTGGAGAGTGGAGACTGGAGTAACTGGAGAGAGGAGACTGGAGTAACTGGAGAGAAGAGACTGCAGTAATTGGAGAATTTGGAGAGAGGAGACTGGAGTAACTGGAGAGTGCAGACTGGAGTAAGTGGAGAGAGGAGACTGGAGTAACTGGAGAGAGGAGACTGGAGTAACTGGAGAGAGGAGACTGCAGTAATTCGAGAAATTGGAGAGAGGAGACTGGAGTAACTGGAGAGTGCAGACTGGAGTAACTGGAGAGAGGAGACTGGAGTAACTGGAGAGAGGAGACTGGAGTAACTGGAGAGTGGAGACTGGAGTAACTGGTGAGAGGAGACTGGAGTAACTGGAGAGAGGAGACTGGAGTAACTGGAGAGTGTAGACTGGAGTAACTGGAGAGAGGAGACTGGAGTAACTGGAGAGTGGAGACTGGAGTAACTGGAGAGAGCGGAGACAGGAGTAACTGGAGAGTGGAGACTGGAGTAACTGGAGAGAGGAGACTGGAGTAACTGGAGAGAGGAGACTGGAGTAACTGGAGAGGGGAGACTGGAGTAACTGGAGAGTGTAGACTGGAGTAACTGGAGAGAGGAGACTGCAGTAACTGGAGTGTGGAGACTTGAGTAACTGGGGAGAGGAGAAGGAGTAACTGGACAGAGGAGACTGGAGTAACTGGAGAGTGTAGACTTGAGCAACTGGAGAGAGGAGACTGGAGTGACTGGAGAGAGGAGACTGGAGTAACTGCAGAGTGCAGACTGGAGTAACTGGACAGTGGAGACAGGAGTAACTGGAGAGAGGAGACTTGAACAACTGCAGAGAGGAGACTGGAGTAACTGGAGAGAGGAGAATGCAGTAACTGGAGAGAGGAGACTGCAGTAACTGGAGAGAGGAGACTGGAGTCACTGGAGAGAGGAGACTGGAGTAACTGGAGATAGGAGACTGGAGTAACTGGAGAGTGGAGACTGGAGTAACTGGAGAGAGGAGACTGGAGTAACTGGAGAGAAGAGACTGCAGTAATTGGAGAATTTGGAGAGAGGAGACTGGAGTAACTGGAGAGTGCAGACTGGAGTAAGTGGAGAGAGGAGACTGGAGTAACTGGAGAGAGGAGAATGGAGTAACTGGAGACAGGAGACTGCAGTAATTGGAGTAACCGGAGAGTGGAGACTGGAGTAACTGGAGAGAAGAGACTGGAGTAACTGGAGAGAGGAGACTGGAGTAACTGGAGAGTGGAGACTGGAGTAATTGGAAAGAGGAGACTGGAGTAAGTGGAGAGAGGAGACTGGAGTAACTGGAGAGTGAAAACTGGAGTAACTGGAGAGAGGAGACTGGAGTAACTGGAGAGAGGAGACTGCAGTAATTCGAGAAATTGGAGAGAGGAGACTGGAGTAACTGGAGAGGGCAGACTGGAGTAACTGGAGAGAGGAGACTGGAGTAACTGGAGAGAGGAGACTGCAGTAATTGGAGAAATTAGAGAGAGGAGACTGGAGTAACTGGAGAGTGCAGACTGGAGTAAGTGGACAGAGGAGACTGGAGTAACTGGAGAGAGGAGACTGGAGTAACTGGAGAGAGGCGACTGCAGTAATTGGAGTAACTGGAGAGTAGAGACTGGAGTAACTGGAGAGAGGAGACTGGAGTAAGTGGAGAGAGGAGACAGGAGTAACTGGAGAGTGCAGACTGGAGTAACTGGAGAGAGGAGACTGGAGTAACTGGAGAGAGGAGACTGCAGTAATTGGAGAAATTGGAGAGAGGAGACTGGAGTAACTGGAGAAACTGGAGAGAGGAGACTGGAGTGACTTGAGAGAGGAGACTGGAGTAACTGGAGAAAGGAGACTGGAGTAACTGGAGAGAGGAGACTGGAGTAACTGGAGAGAGGAGACTGCAGTAATTGGAGTAACTGGAGAGCGGAGTCTGGAGTAACTGGAGAGTGTAGACTGGAGTAACTGGAGAGAGGAGACTGGAGTAAGTGGAGAGAGGAGACAGGAGTAACTGGAGAGTGCAGACTGGAGTAACTGGAGAGAGGAGACTGGAGTAACTGGAGAGAGGAGACTGCAGTAACTGGAGAGAGGAGACTGCAGTAACTGGAGAGAGGAGACTGGAGTAACTGGAGAGGGGAGACTGGAGTAACTGGAGAGTGTAGACTGGAGTAACTGGAGAGAGGAGACTTCAGTAACTGGAGTGTGGAGACTTGAGTAACTGGGGAGAGGAGAAGGAGTAACTGGACAGAGGAGACTGGAGTAACTGGAGAGTGTAGACTTGAGCAACTGGAGAGAGGAGACTGGAGTGACTGGAGAGAGGAGACTGGAGTAACTGCAGAGTGCAGACTGGAGTAACTGGACAGTGGAGACTGGAGTAACTGGAGAGAGGAGACTTGAAGAACTGCAGAGAGGAGACTGGAGTAACTGGAGAGAGGAGAATGCAGTAACTGGAGAGAGGAGACTGGAGTAACTGGAGAGAGGAGACTGCAGTAATTGGAGAAATTAGGGAGAGGAGACTGGAGTAACTGGAGAGTGCAGACTGGAGTAAGTGGAGAGAGGAGACTGGAGTAACTGGAGAGAGGAGACTGGAGTAACTGGAGAAAGGAGACTGGAGTAACTGGAGAGAGGAGACTGGAGTAACTGGAGAGAGGCGACTGCAGTAATTGGAGTAACTGGAGAGTGGAGACTGGAGTAACTGGAGAGAGGAGACTGGAGTAAGTGGAGAGAGGAGACAGGAGTAACTGGAGAGTGCAGACTGGAGTAACTGGAGAGAGGAGACTGGAGTAACTGGAGAGAGGAGACTGCAGTAATTGGAGAAATTGGAGAGAGGAGACTGGAGTAACTGGAGAAACTGGAGAGAGGAGACTGGAGTGACTTGAGAGAGGAGACTGGAGTAACTGGAGAAAGGAGACTGGAGTAACTGGAGAGAGGAGACTGGAGTAACTGGAGAGAGGAGACTGCAGTAATTGGGGTAACTGGAGAGCGGAGTCTGGAGTAACTGGAGAGTGTAGACTGGAGTAACTGGAGAGAGGAGACTGGAGTAAGTGGAGAGAGGAGACAGGAGTAACTGGAGAGTGCAGACTGGAGTAACTGGAGAGAGGAGACTGGAGTAACTGGAGAGAGGAGACTGCAGTAACTGGAGAGAGGAGACTGCAGTAACTGGAGAGAGGAGACTGGAGTAACTGGAGAGGGGAGACTGGAGTAACTGGAGAGTGTAGACTGGAGTAACTGGAGAGAGGAGACTGCAGTAACTGGAGTGTGGAGACTTGAGTAACTGGGGAGAGGAGAAGGAGTAACTGGACAGTGGAGACTGGAGTAACTGGAGAGTGTAGACTTGAGCAACTGCAGAGAGGAGACTGGAGTGACTGGAGAGAGGAGACTGGAGTAACTGCAGAGTGCAGACTGGAGTAACTGGACAGTGGAGACTGGAGTAACTGGAGAGAGGAGACTTGAACAACTGCAGAGAGGAGACTGGAGTAACTGGAGAGAGGAGAATGCAGTAACTGGAGAGAGGAGACTGCAGTAACTGGAGAGAGGAGACTGGAGTCACTGGAGAGAGGAGACTGGAGTAACTGGAGATAGGAGACTGGAGTAACTGGAGAGTGGAGACTGGAGTAACTGGAGAGAGGAGACTGGAGTAACTGGAGAGAAGAGACTGCAGTAATTGGAGAATTTGGAGAGAGGAGACTGGAGTAACTGGAGAGTGCAGACTGGAGTAAGTGGAGAGAGGAGACTGGAGTAACTGGAGAGAGGAGAATGGAGTAACTGGAGACAGGAGACTGCAGTAATTGGAGTAACCGGAGAGTGGAGACTGGAATAACTGGAGAGAAGAGACTGGAGTAACTGGAGAGAGGAGACTGGAGTAACTGGAGAGTGGAGACTGGAGTAACTGGAAAGAGGAGACTGGAGTAAGTGGAGAGAGGAGACTGGAGTAACTGGAGAGTGAAAACTGGAGTAACTGGAGAGAGGAGACTGGAGTAACTGGAGAGAGGAGACTGCAGTAATTCGAGAAATTGGAGAGAGGAGACTGGAGTAACTGGAGAGTGCAGACTGGAGTAACTGGAGAGAGGAGACTGGAGTAACTGGAGAGAGGAGACTGCAGTAATTGGAGAAATTAGAGAGAGGAGACTGGAGTAACTGGAGAGTGCAGACTGGAGTAAGTGGAGAGAGGAGACTGGAGTAACTGGAGAGAGGAGACTGGAGTAACTGGAGAAAGGAGACTGGAGTAACTGGAGAGAGGAGACTGGAGTAACTGGAGAGAGGCGACTGCAGTAATTGGAGTAACTGGAGAGCGAAGACTGGAGTAACTGGAGAGAGGAGACTGGAGTAAGTGGAGAGAGGAGACAGGAGTAACTGGAGAGTGCAGACTGGAGTAACTGGAGAGAGGAGACTGGAGTAACTGGAGAGAGGAGACTGCAGTAATTGGAGAAATTGGAGAGAGGAGACTCGAGTAACTGGAGAAACTGGAGAGAGGAGACTGGAGTGACTTGAGAGAGGAGACTGGAGTAACTGGAGAAAGGAGACTGGAGTAACTGGAGAGAGGAGACTGGAGTAACTGGAGAGAGGAGACTGCAGTAATTGGAGTAACTGGAGAGCGGAGTCTGGAGTAACTGGAGTGTGTAGACTGGAGTAACTGGAGAGAGGAGACTGGAGTAAGTGGAGAGAGGAGACAGGAGTAACTGGAGAGTGCAGACTGGAGTAACTGGAGAGAGGAGACTGGAGTAACTGGAGAGTGTAGACTGCAGTAACTGGAGAGAGGAGACTGCAGTAACTGGAGAGAGGAGACTGGAGTAACTGGAGAGAGGAGACTGGAGTAACTGGAGATAGGAGACTGGAGTAACTGGAGAGTGGAGACTGGAGTAACTGGAGAGAGGAGACTGGAGTAACTGGAGAGAGGAGACTGGAGTAACTGGAGAGTGGAGACTGGAGTAACTGGTGAGAGGAGACTGGAGTAACTGGAGAGAGGAGACTGGAGTAACTGGAGAGTGTAGACTGGTGTAACTGGAGAGAGGAGACTGGAGTAACTGGAGAGTGGAGACTGGAGTAACTGGAGAGAGCGGAGACTGGAGTAACCGGAGAGTGGAGACTGGAGTAACTGGAGAGAGGAGACTGGAGTAACTGGAGAGAGGAGACTGGAGTAACTGGAGAGGGGAGACTGGAGTAACTGGAGAGTGTAGACTGGAGTAACTGGAGAGAGGAGACTGGAGTAACTGGAGAGTGGAGACTGGAGTAACTGGAGAGAGGAGTAGGAGTAACTGGAGAGAGGAGACTGGAGTAACTGGAGAGTGTAGACTTGAGCAACTGGAGAGAGGAGACTGGAGTAACTGGAGGGAGGAGACTGGAGTAACTGGAGAGAGGAGACTGGAGTAACTGGAGAGAGGAGACTGCAGTAACTGGAGAGACGAGACTGGAGTAACTGGAGAGAGGAGACTGGAGTAACTGCAGAGTGCAGACTGGAGTAACTGGACAGTGGAGACTGGAGTAACTGGAGAGAGGAGACTTGAGCAACTGGAGAGAGGAGACTGGAGTAACTGGAGAGAGGAGAATGCAGTAACTGTAGAGAGGAGACTGCAGTAACTGGAGAGAGGAGACTGGAGTAACTGGAGAGAGGAGACTGGAGTAACTGGAGATAGGAGACTGGAGTAACTGGAGAGTGGAGACTGGAGTAACTGGAGAGAGGAGACTGGAGTAACTGGAGAGAGGAGACTGGAGTAACTGGAGAGTGGAGACTGGAGTAACTGGAGAGAGGAGACTGGAGTAACTGGAGAGTGGAGATTGGAGTAACTGGAGAGAGGAGACTGCAGTAACTGGAGAGAGGAGACTGGAGTAACTGGAGAGTGTAGACTTGAGCAACTGGAGAGAGGAGACTGGAGTAACTGGAGAGAGGAGACTGGAGTAACTGGAGAGTGGAGACTGGAGTAACTGGCGAGAGGAGACTGGAGTAACTGGAGAGAGGAGACTGGAGTAACTGGAGAGTGGAGAATGGAGTAACTGGAGACAGGAGACTGCAGTAATTGGAGTAACTGGAGAGTGGAGACTGGAATAACTGGAGAGAAGAGACTGGAGTAACTGGAGAGAGGAGACTGGAGTAACTGGAGAGAGGAGACTGGAGTAACTGGAAAGAGGAGACTGGAGTAAGTGGAGAGAGGAGACTGGAGTAACTGGAGAGTGAAAACTGGAGTAACTGGAGAGAGGAGACTGGAGTAACTGGAGAGAGGAGACTGCAGTAATTCGAGAAATTGGAGAGAGGAGACTGGAGTAACTGGAGAGTGCAGACTGGAGTAACTGGAGAGAGGAGACTGGAGTAACTGGAGAGAGGAGACTGCAGTAACTGGAGAGTGGAGACTGGAGTAACTGGAGAGAGGAGACTGGAGTAACTGGAGAGAGGAGACTGGAGTAACTGGAGAGTGGAGACTGGAGTAACTGGAGAGAGGAGACTGGAGTAACTGGAGAGTGGAGATTGGAGTAACTGGAGAGAGGAGACTGCAGTAACTGGAGAGAGGAGACTGGCGTAACTGGAGAGTGTAGACTTGAGCAACTGGAGAGAGGAGACTGGAGTAACTGGAGAGAGGAGACTGGAGTAACTGGAGAGTGGAGACTGGAGTAACTGGCGAGAGGAGACTGGAGTAACTGGAGAGAGGAAACTGGAGTAACTGGAGAGTGGAGAATGGAGTAACTGGAGACAGGAGACTGCAGTAATTGGAGTAACTGGAGAGTGGAGACTGGAATAACTGGAGAGAAGAGACTGGAGTAACTGGAGAGAGGAGACTGGAGTAACTGGAGAGAGGAGACTGGAGTAACTGGAAAGAGGAGACTGGAGTAAGTGGAGAGAGGAGACTGGAGTAACTGGAGAGTGAAAACTGGAGTAACTGGAGAGAGGAGACTGGAGTAACTGGAGAGAGGAGACTGCAGTAATTCGAGAAATTGGAGAGAGGAGACTGGAGTAACTGGAGAGTGCAGACTGGAGTAACTGGAGAGAGGAGACTGGAGTAACTGGAGAGAGGAGACTGCAGTAATTGGAGAAATTAGAGAGAGGAGACTGGAGTAACTGGAGAGTGCAGACTGGAGTAGGTGGAGAGAGGAGACTGGAGTAACTGGAGAGAGGAGACAGGAGTAACTGGAGAAAGGAGACTGGAGTAACTGGAGAGAGGAGACTGGAGTAACTGGAGAGAGGCGACTGCAGTAATTGGAGTAACTGGAGAGCGGAGACTGGAGTAACTGGAGAGAGGAGACTGGAGTAAGTGGAGAGAGGAGACAGGAGGAACTGGAGAGTGCAGACTGGAGTAACTGGAGAGAGGAGACTGGAGTAACTGGAGAGAGGAGACTGCAGTAATTGGAGAAATTGGAGAGAGGAGACTAGAGTAACTGGAGAAACTGGAGAGAGGAGACTGGAGTGACTTGAGAGAGGAGACTGGAGTAACTGGAGAAAGGAGACTGGAGTAACTGGAGAGAGGAGACTGGAGTAACTGGAGAGAGGAGACTGCAGTAATTGGAGTAACTGGAGAGCGGAGTCTGGAGTAACTGGAGAGTGTAGACTGGAGTAACTGGAGAGAGGAGACTGGAGTAAGTGGAGAGAGGAGACAGGAGTAACTGGAGAGTGCAGACTGGAGTAACTGGAGAGAGGAGACTGGAGTAACTGGAGAGAGGAGACTGCAGTAACTGGAGAGAGGAGACTGCAGTAACTGGAGAGAGGAGACTGGAGTAACTGGAGAGAGGAGACTGGAGTAACTGGAGATAGGAGACTGGAGTAACGGGAGAGTGGAGACTGGAGTAACTGGAGAGAGGAGACTGGAGTAACTGGAGAGAGGAGACTGGAGTAACTGGAGAGTGGAGACTGGAGTAACTGGTGAGAGGAGACTGGAGTAACTGGAGAGAGGAGACTGGAGTAACTGGAGAGTGTAGACTGGTGTAACTGAAGAGAGGAGACTGGAGTAACTGGAGAGTGGAGACTGGAGTAACTGGAGAGAGCGGAGACTGGAGTAACTGGAGAGTGGAGACTGGAGTAACTGGAGAGAGGAGACTGGAGTAACTGGAGAGAGGAGACTGGAGTAACTGGAGAGGGGAGACTGGAGTAACTGGAGAGTGTAGACTGGAGTAACTGGAGAGAGGAGACTGGAGTAACTGGAGAGTGGAGACTGGAGTAACTGGAGAGAGGAGAAGGAGTAACTGGAGAGTGGAGACTGGAGTAACTGGAGAGTGTAGACTTGAGCAACTGGAGAGAGGAGACTGGAGTAACTGGAGGGAGGAGACTGGAGTAACTGGAGAGAGGAGACTGGAGTAACTGGAGAGAGGAGACTGCAGTAACTGGAGAGAGGAGACTGGAGTAACTGGAGAGAGGAGACTGGAGTAACTGCAGAGTGCAGACTGGAGTAACTGGACAGTGGAGACTGGAGTAACTGGAGAGAGGAGACTTGAGCAACTGGAGAGAGGAGACTGGAGTAACTGGAGAGAGGAGAATGCAGTTACTGGAGAGAGGAGACTGCAGTAACTGGAGAGAGGAGACTGGAGTAACTGGAGAGAGGAGACTGGAGTAACTGGAGATAGGAGACTGGAGTAACTGGAGAGTGGAGACTGGAGTAACTGGAGAGAGGAGACTGGAGTAACTGGAGAGAGGAGACTGGAGTAACTGGAGAGTGGAGACTGGAGTAACTGGAGAGAGGAGACTGGAGTAACTGGAGAGTGGAGATTGGAGTAACTGGAGAGAGGAGACTGCAGTAACTGGAGAGAGGAGACTGGAGTAACTGGAGAGTGTAGACGTGAGCAACTGGAGAGAGGAGACTGGAGGAACTGGAGAGAGGAGACTGGAGTAACTGGAGAGTGGAGACTGGAGTAACTGGAGAGTGGAGACTGGATTAACTGGAGAGAGGAGACTGGAGTAAGTGGAGAGAGGAGACTGGAGTAACTGGAGAGAGGAGACCGGAGTAACTGGAGAGAGGAGTCTGGAGTAACTGGAGAGTGTAGACTGGAGTAACTGGAGAGAGGAGACTGGAGTAACTGTAGTGTGGAGACTGGAGTAACTGGGGAGAGGAGAAGGAGTAACTGGAGAGAGGAGACTGGAGTAACTGGAGAGAGGAGAAGGAGTAACTGGAGAGAGGAGACTGGAGTAACTGGAGAGTGTAGACTTGAGCAACTGGAGAGAGGAGACTGGAGTAACTGGAGAGAGGAGACTGGAGTAACTGGAGAGTGGAGACTGGAGTAACTGGAGAGAGGAGACTGGAGTAACTGGAGAGAGGAGACTGGAGTAACTGGAGAGTGGAGACTGGAGTAACTGGAGAGAGGAGACTGGAGTAACTGGAGAGTGGAGACTGGAGTAACTGGAGAGAGGAGACTGCAGTAACTGGAGAGAGGAGACTGCAGTAACTGGAGAGAGGAGACTGGAGTAACTGGAGAGAGGAGAGTGGAGTAACTGGAGATAGGAGACTGGAGTAACTGGAGAGTGGAGACTGGAGTAACTGGAGAGAGGAGACTGGAGTAACTGGAGAGAGGAGACTGGAGTAACTGGAGAGTGGAGACTGGAGTAACTGGTGAGAGGAGACTGGAGTAACTGGAGAGAGGAGACTGGAGTAACTGGAGAGTGTGGACTGGAGTAATTGGAGAGAGGAGACTGGAGTAACTGGAGAGTGGAGACTGGAGTAACTGGAGAGAGCGGAGACTAGAAAAACTGGAGAGTGGAGACTGGAGTAACTGGAGAGAGGAGACTGGAGTAACTGGAGAGAGGAGACTGGAGTAACTGGAGAGGGGAGACTGGAGTAACTGGAGAGTGTAGACTGGACTAACTGGAGAGAGGAGACTGGAGTAACTGGAGAGTGGAGACTGGAGTAACTGGAGAGAGGAGAAGGAGTAACAGGAGAGAGGAGACTGGAGTAACTGGAGAGTGTAGACTTGAGCAACTGGAGAGAGGAGACTGGAGTAACTGGAGAGAGGAGACTGGAGTAACTGGAGAGAGGAGACTGCAGTAACTGGAGAGAGGAGACTGCAGTAACTGGAGAGAGGAAACTGGAGTAACTGGAGAGAGGAGACTGGAGTAACTGCAGAGTGCAGACTGGAGTAACTGGACAGTGGAGACTGGAGTAACTGGAGAGAGGAGACTTGAGCAACTGGAGAGAGGAGACTGGAGTAACTGGAGAGAGGAGAATGCAGTAACTGGAGAGAGGAGACTGCAGTAACTGGAGAGAGGAGACTGGAGTAACTGGAGAGTGGAGACTGGAGTAACTGGAGATAGGAGACTGGAGTAACTGGAGAGTGGAGACTGGATTAACTGGGGAGAGGAGACTGGAGTAACTGGAGAGAGGAGACTGGAGTAACTGGAGAGTGGAAACTGGAGTAACTGGAGACAGGAGACTGGAGTAACTGGAGAGTGGAGACTGGAGTAACTGGAGAGAGGAGACTGCAGTAACTGGAGAGAGGAGACTGGAGTAACTGGAGAGTGTAGACTTGAGCAACTGGAGAGAGGAGACTGGAGTAACTGGAGAGAGGAGACTGGAGTAACTGGAGAGTGGAGACTGGAGTAACTGGAGAGAGGAGACTGGAGTAACTGGAGAGAGGAGACTGGAGTAACTGGAGAGTGGAGACTGGAGTAACTGGAGAGAGGAGACTGGAGTAACTGGAGAGTGGAGACTGGAGTAACTGGAGAGAGGAGACTGCAGCAACTGGAGAGAGGAGACTGCAGGAACTGGAGAGAGGAGACTGGAGTAACTGGAGAGAGGAGACTGGAGTAACTGGAGATAGGAGACTGGAGTAACTGCAGAGTGGAGACTGGAGTAACTGGAGAGAGGAGACTGGAGTAACTGGAGAGAGGAGACTGGAGTAACTGGAGAGTGGAGACTGGAGTAACTGGTGAGAGGAGACTGGAGTAACTGGAGAGAGGAGACTGGAGTAACTGGAGAGTGTAGACTGGAGTAACTGGAGAGAGGAGACTGGAGTAACTGGAGAGTGGAGACTGGAGTAACTGGAGAGAGCGGAGACAGGAGTAACTGGAGAGTGGAGACTGGAGTAACTGGAGAGAGGAGACTGGAGTAACTGGAGAGAGGAGACCGGAGTAACTGGAGAGGGGAGACTGGAGTAACTGGAGTGTGGAGACTGGAGTAACTGGGGAGAGGAGAAGGAGTAACTGGAGAGAGGAGACTGGAGTAACTGGAGAGTGTAGACTTGAGCAACTGGAGAGAGGAGACTGGTGTAACTGGAGAGAGGAGACTGGAGTAACTGGAGAGAGGAGACTGCAGGAACTGGAGAGAGGAGACTGCAGTAACTGGAGAGAGGAGACTGGAGTAACTGGAGAGAGGAGAATGCAGTAACTGGAGAGAGGAGACTGCAGTAACTGGAGAGAGGAGACTGGAGTCACTGGAGAGAGGAGACTGGAGTAACTGGAGATAGGAGACTGGAGTAACTGGAGAGTGGAGACTGGAGTAACTGGAGAGAGGAGACTGGAGTAACTGGAGAGAGGAGACTGGAGTAACTGGAGAGTGGAGACTGGAGTAACTGGAGAGAGGAGACTGGAGTAACTGGAGAGTGGAGACTGGAGTAACTGGAGAGAGGAGACTGGAGTAACTGGAGAGAGGAGACTGCAGTAACTGGAGAGAGGAGACTGCAGTAACTGGAGAGAGGAGACTGGAGTAACTGGAGAGAGGAGACTGGAGTAACTGGAGATAGGAGACTGGAGTAACTGCAGAGTGGAGACTGGAGTAACTGGAGAGATGAGACTGGAGAAACTGGAGAGAGGAGACTGGAGTAACTGGAGAGTGGAGACTGGAGTAACTGGAGAGAGGAGACTGCAGTAACTGGAGAGAGGAAACTGGAGTCACTGGAGAGAGCAGACTGGAGTAACTGGAGATAGGAGACTGGAGTAACTGGAGAGAGGAGACTGCAGTAATTGGAGAAATTGGAGAGAGGAGACTTGAGTAACTGGAGCGTGCAGACTGGAGTAAGTGGAGAGAGGAGACTGGAGTAACTGGAGAGAGGAGAATGGAGTAACTGGAGACAGGAGACTGCAGTAATTGGAGTAACTGGAGGGTGGAGACTGGAGTAACTGGAGAGAAGAGACTGGAGTAACTGGAGAGAGGAGACTGGAGTAACTGGAGAGTGCAGACTGGAGTAACTGGAGAGTGAAAACTGGAGTAACTGGAGAGAGGAGACTGGAGTAACTGGAGAGAGGAGACTGCAGTAATTCGAGAAATTGGAGAGAGGAGACTGGAGTAACTGGAGAGTGCAGAGTGGAGTAACTGGAGAGAGGAGACTGGAGTAACTGGAGAGAGGAGACTGGAGTAACTGGAGAGTGGAGACTGGAGTAACTGGTGAGAGGAGACTGGAGTAACTGGAGAGAGGAGACTGGAGTAACTGGAGAGTCTAGACTGGATTAACTGGAGAGAGGAGACTGGAGTAACTGGAGAGTGGAGACTGGAGTAACTGGAGAGAGCGGAGAAAGGAGTAACTGGAGAGTGGAGACTGGAGTAACTGGAGAGAGGAGACTGGAGTAACTGGAGAGGGGAGACTGGAGTAACTGGAGAGGGGAGACTGGAGTAACTGGAGAGTGTAGACTGGAGTAACTGGAGAGAGGAGACTGGAGTAACTGGAGTGTGGAGACTGGAGTAACTGGGGAGAGGAGAAGGAGTAACTGGAGAGAGGAGACTGGAGTAACTGGAGAGTGTAGACTTGAGCAACTGGAGAGAGGAGACTGGAGTAACTGGAGAGAGGAGACTGGAGTAACTGGAGAGAGGAGACTGCAGTAACTGGAGAGAGGAGACTGCAGTAACTGGAGAGAGGAGACTGGAGTGACTGGAGAGAGGAGACTGGAGTAACTGCAGAGTGCAGACTGGAGTAACTGGACAGTGGAGACTGGAGTAACTATAGAGAGGAGACTTGAGCAACTGCAGAGAGGAGACTGGAGTAACTGGAGAGAGGAGAATGAAGTAACTGGAGAGAGGAGACTGCAGTAACTGGAGAGAGGAGACTGGAGTCACTGGAGAGAGGAGACTGGAGTAACTGGAGATAGGAGACTGGAGTAACTGGAGAGAGGAGACTGCAGTAATTGGAGAAATTGGAGAGAGGAGACTGGAGTAACTGGAGAGTGCAGACTGGAGTAACTGGAGAGAGGAGACTGGAGTAACTGGAGAGGGGAGACTGGAGTAACTGGAGAGGGGAGACTGGAGTAACTGGAGAGTGTAGACTGGAGTAACTGGAGAGAGGAGACTGGAGTAACTGGAGTGTGGAGACTGGAGTAACTGGGGAGAGGAGAAGGAGTAACTGGAGAGAGGAGACTGGAGTAACTGGAGAGTGTAGACTTGAGCAACTGGAGAGAGGAGACTGGAGTAACTGGAGAGAGGAGACTGGAGTAACTGGAGAGAGGAGACTGCAGTAACTGGAGAGAGGAGACTGCAGTAACTGGAGAGAGGAGACTGGAGTGACTGGAGAGAGGAGACTGGAGTAACTGCAGAGTGCAGACTGGAGTAACTGGACAGTGGAGACTGGAGTAACTGGAGAGAGGAGACTTGAGCAACTGCAGAGAGGAGACTGGAGTAACTGGAGAGAGGAGAATGAAGTAACTGGAGAGAGGAGACTGCAGTAACTGGAGAGAGGAGACTGGAGTCACTGGAGAGAGGAGACTGGAGTAACTGGAGATAGGAGACTGGAGTAACTGGAGAGAGGAGACTGCAGTAATTGGAGAAATTGGAGAGAGGAGACTGGAGTAACTGGAGAGTGCAGACTGGAGTAAGTGGAGAGAGGAGACTGGAGTAACTGGAGAGAGGAGAATGGAGTAACTGGAGACAGGAGACTGCAGTAATTGGAGTAACTGGAGAGTGGAGACTGGAGTAACTGGAGAGAAGAGACTGGAGTAACTGGAGAGTGGAGACTGGAGTAACTGGAGAGAGCGGAGACTGGAGTAACTGGAGAGTGGAGACTGGAGTAACTGGAGAGAGGAGACTGGAGTAACTGGAGAGAGGTGACTGGAGTAACTGGAGAGGGGAGAATGGAGCAACAGGAGAGTGCAGACTGGAGTAACTGGAGAGAGGAGACTGGAGTAACTGGAGAGAGGAGACTGGAGTAACTGGAGAGTGCAGACTGGAGTAACTGGAGAGTGAAAACTGGAGTAACTGGAGAGAGGAGACTGGAGTAACTGGAGAGAGGAGACTGCAGTAATTCGAGAAATTGGAGAGAGGAGACTGGAGTAACTGGAGAGTGCAGACTGGAGTAACTGGAGAGAGGAGACTGGAGTAACTGGAGAGAGGAGACTGGAGTAACTGGAGAGTGGAGACTGGAGTAACTGGTGAGAGGAGACTGGAGTAACTGGAGAGAGGAGACTGGAGTAACTGGAGAGTGTAGACTGGAGTAACTGGAGAGAGGAGACTGGAGTAACTGGAGAGTGGAGACTGGAGTAACTGGAGAGAGCGGAGACAGGAGTAACTGGAGAGTTTAGACTGGAGTAACTGGAGAGAGGAGACTGGAGTAACTGGAGAGGGGAGACTGGAGTAACTGGAGAGGGGAGACTGGAGTAACTGGAGAGTGTAGACTGCAGTAACTGGCGAGAGGAGACTGGAGTAACTGGAGAGAGGAGACTGGAGTGACTGGAGAGAGGAGAAGGAGTAACTGGAGAGAGGAGACTGGAGTAACTGGAGAGAGGAGACTTGAGCAACTGGAGAGAGGAGACTGGAGTAACTGGAGAGAGGAGACTGGAGTAACTGGAGAGAGGAGAATGCAGTAACTGGAGAGAGGAGACTGCAGTAACTGGAGAGAGGAGACTGGAGTGACTGGAGAGAGGAGACTGGAGTAACTGCAGAGTGCAGACTGGAGTAACTGGACAGTGGAGACTGGAGTAACTGGAGAGAGGAGACTTGAGCAACTGCAGAGAGGAGACTGGAGTAACTGGAGAGAGGAGAATGAAGTAACTGGAGAGAGGAGACTGCAGTAACTGGAGAGAGGAGACTGGAGTCACTGGAGAGAGGAGACTGGAGTAACTGGAGATAGGAGACTGGAGTAACTGGAGAGAGGAGACTGCAGTAATTGGAGAAATTGGAGAGAGGAGACTGGAGTAACTGGAGAGTGCAGACTGGAGTAAGTGGAGAGAGGAGACTGGAGTAACTGGAGAGAGGAGAATGGAGTAACTGGAGACAGGAGACTGCAGTAATTGGAGTAACTGGAGGGTGGAGACTGGAGTAACTGGAGAGAAGAGACTGGAGTAACTGGAGAGAGGAGACTGGAGTAACTGGAGAGTGCAGACTGGAGTAACTGGAGAGTGAAAACTGGAGTAACTGGAGAGAGGAGACTGGAGTAACTGGAGAGAGGAGACTGCAGTAATTCGAGAAATTGGAGAGAGGAGACTGGAGTAACTGGAGAGTGCAGAGTGGAGTAACTGGAGAGAGGAGACTGGAGTAACTGGAGAGAGGAGAGTGGAGTAACTGGAGAGTGGAGACTGGAGTAACTGTTGAGAGGAGACTGGAGTAACTGGAGAGAGGAGACTGGAGTAACTGGAGAGTGTAGACTGGATTAACTGGAGAGAGGAGACTGGAGTAACTGGAGAGTGGAGACTGGAGTAACTGGAGAGAGCGGAGAAAGGAGTAACTGGAGAGTGGAGACTGGAGTAACTGGAGAGAGGAGACTGGAGTAACTGGAGAGGGGAGACTGGAGTAACTGGAGAGGGGAGACTGGAGTAACTGGAGAGTGTAGACTGGAGTAACTGGAGAGAGGAGACTGGAGTAACTGGAGTGTGGAGACTGGAGTAACTGGGGAGAGGAGAAGGAGTAACTGGAGAGAGGAGACTGGAGTAACTGGAGAGTGTAGACTTGAGCAACTGGAGAGAGGAGACTGGAGTAACTGGAGAGAGGAGACTGGAGTAACTGGAGAGAGGAGACTGCAGTAACTGGAGAGAGGAGACTGCAGTAACTGGAGAGAGGAGACTGGAGTGACTGGAGAGAGGAGACTGGAGTAACTGCAGAGTGCAGACTGGAGTAACTGGACAGTGGAGACTCGAGTAACTGGAGAGAGGAGACTTGAGCAACTGCAGAGAGGAGACTGGAGTAACTGGAGAGAGGAGAATGAAGTAACTGGAGAGAGGAGACTGCAGTAACTGGAGAGAGGAGACTGGAGTCACTGGAGAGAGGAGACTGGAGTAACTGGAGATAGGAGACTGGAGTAACTGGAGAGAGGAGACTGCAGTAATTGGAGAAATTGGAGAGAGGAGACTGGAGTAACTGGAGAGTGCAGACTGGAGTAACTGGAGAGAGGAGACTGGAGTAACTGGAGAGGGGAGACTGGAGTAACTGGAGAGGGGAGACTGGAGTAACTGGAGAGTGTAGACTGGAGTAACTGGAGAGAGGAGACTGGAGTAACTGGAGTGTGGAGACTGGAGTAACTGGGGAGAGGAGAAGGAGGAACTGGAGAGAGGAGACTGGAGTAACTGGAGAGTGTAGACTTGAGCAACTGGAGAGAGGAGACTGGAGTAACTGGAGAGAGGAGACTGGAGTAACTGGAGAGAGGAGACTGCAGTAACTGGAGAGAGGAGACTGCAGTAACTGGAGAGAGGAGACTGGAGTGACTGGAGAGAGGAGACTGGAGTAACTGCAGAGTGCAGACTGGAGTAACTGGACAGTGGAGACTGGAGTAACTGGAGAGAGGAGACTTGAGCAACTGCAGAGAGGAGACTGGAGTAACTGGAGAGAGGAGAATGAAGTAACTGGAGAGAGGAGACTGCAGTAACTGGAGAGAGGAGACTGGAGTCACTGGAGAGAGGAGACTGGAGTAACTGGAGATAGGAGACTGGAGTAACTGGAGAGAGGAGACTGCAGTAATTGGAGAAATTGGAGAGAGGAGACTGGAGTAACTGGAGAGTGCAGACTGGAGTAAGTGGAGAGAGGAGACTGGAGTAACTGGAGAGAGGAGAATGGAGTAACTGGAGACAGGAGACTGCAGTAATTGGAGTAACTGGAGAGTGGAGACTGGAGTAACTGGAGAGAAGAGACTGGAGTAACTGGAGAGAGGAGACTGGAGTAACTGGAGAGTGGAGACTGGAGTAACTGGAAAGAGGAGACTGGAGTAAGTGGAGAGAGGAGACTGGAGTAACTGGAGAGTGAAAACTGGAGTAACTGGAGAGAGGAGACTGGAGTAACTGGAGAGAGGAGACTGCAGTAATTCGAGAAATTGGAGAGAGGAGACTGGAGTAACTGGAGAGTGCAGAGTGGAGTAACTGGAGAGAGGAGACTGGAGTAACTGGAGAGAGGAGACTGCAGTAATTGGAGAAATTGGAGAGAGGAGACTGGAGTAACTGGAGAGTGCAGACTGGAGTAACTGGAGAGAGGAGACTGCAGTAACTGGAGAGAGGAGACTGCAGTAACTGGAGAGAGGAGACTGGAGTAACTGGAGAGAGGAGACTGGAGTAACTGGAGATAGGAGACTGGAGTAACTGGAGAGTGGAGACTGGAGTAACTGGAGAGATGAGACTGGAGAAACTGGAGAGAGGAGACTGGAGTAACTGGAGAGTGGAGAATGGAGTAACTGGTGAGAGGAGACTGGAGTAACTGGAGAGAGGAGACTGGAGTAACTGGAGAGTGTAGACTGGAGTAACTGGAGAGAGGAGACTGGAGTAACTGGAGAGTGGAGACTGGAGTAACTGGAGAGAGCGGAGACTGGAGTAACTGGAGAGTGGAGACTGGAGTAACTGGAGAGAGGAGACTGGAGTAACTGGAGAGAGGTGACTGGAGTAACTGGAGAGGGGAGAATGGAGCAACAGGAGAGTGCAGACTGGAGTAACTGGAGAGAGGAGACTGGAGTAACTGGAGAGAGGAGACTGGAGTAACTGGAGAGTGCAGACTGGAGTAACTGGAGAGTGAAAACTGGAGTAACTGGAGAGAGGAGACTGGAGTAACTGGAGAGAGGAGACTGCAGTAATTCGAGAAATTGGAGAGAGGAGACTGGAGTAACTGGAGAGTGCAGACTGGAGTAACTGGAGAGAGGAGACTGGAGTAACTGGAGAGAGGAGACTGGAGTAACTGGAGAGTGGAGACTGGAGTAACTGGTGAGAGGAGACTGGAGTAACTGGAGAGAGGAGACTGGAGTAACTGGAGAGTGTAGACTGGAGTAACTGGAGAGAGGAGACTGGAGTAACTGGAGAGTGGAGACTGGAGTAACTGGAGAGAGCGGAGACAGGAGTAACTGGAGAGTGGAGACTGGAGTAACTGGAGAGAGGAGACTGGAGTAACTGGAGAGGGGAGACTGGAGTAACTGGAGAGGGGAGACTGGAGTAACTGGAGAGTGTAGACTGCAGTAACTGGAGAGAGGAGACTGGAGTAACTGGAGAGAGGAGACTGGAGTGACTGGAGAGAGGAGAAGGAGTAACTGGAGAGAGAAGACTGGAGTAACTGGAGAGAGGAGACTTGAGCAACTGGAGAGAGGAGACTGGAGTAACTGGAGAGAGGAGACTGGAGTAACTGGAGAGAGGAGACTGCAGTAACTGGAGAGAGGAGACTGCAGTAACTGGAGAGAGGAGACTGGAGTGACTGGAGAGAGGAGACTGGAGTAACTGCAGAGTGCAGACTGGAGTAACTGGACAGTGGAGACTGGAGTAACTGGAGAGAGGAGACTTGAGCAACTGCAGAGAGGAGACTGGAGTAACTGGAGAGAGGAGAATGAAGTAACTGGAGAGAGGAGACTGCAGTAACTGGAGAGAGGAGACTGGAGTCACTGGAGAGAGGAGACTGGAGTAACTGGAGATAGGAGACTGGAGTAACTGGAGAGAGGAGACTGCAGTAATTGGAGAAATTGGAGAGAGGAGACTGGAGTAACTGGAGAGTGCAGACTGGAGTAAGTGGAGAGAGGAGACTGGAGTAACTGGAGAGAGGAGAATGGAGTAACTGGAGACAGGAGACTGCATTAATTGGAGTAACTGGAGAGTGGAGACTGGAGTAACTGGAGAGAAGAGACTGGAGTAACTGGAGAGAGGAGACTGGAGTAACTGGAGAGTGGAGACTGGAGTAACTGGAAAGAGGAGACTGGAGTAAGTGGAGAGAGGAGACTGGAGTAACTGGAGAGTGAAAACTGGAGTAACTGGAGAGAGGAGACGGGAGTAACTGGAGAGAGGAGACTGCAGTAATTCGAGAAATTGGAGAGAGGAGACTGGAGTAACTGGAGAGTGCAGAGTGGAGTAACTGGAGAGAGGAGACTGGAGTAACTGGAGAGAGGAGACTGCAGTAATTGGAGAAATTGGAGAGAGGAGACTGGAGTAACTGGAGAGTGCAGACTGGAGTAAGTGGAGAGAGGAGACTGGAGTAACTGGAGAGAGGAGACTGGAGTAACTGGAGAAAGGAGACTGGAGTAACTGGAGAGAGGAGACTGGAGTAACTGGAGAGAGGCGACTGCAGTAATTGGAGTAACTGAAGAGCGGAGACTGGAGTAACTGGAGAGAGGAGACTGGAGTAAGTGGAGAGAGGAGACAGGAGTAACTGGAGAGTGCAGACTGGAGTAAGTGGAGAGAGGAGACTGGAGTAACTGGAGAGAGGAGACTGCATTAATTGGAGAAATTGGAGGGAGGAGACTGGAGTAACTGGAGAAACTGGAGAGAGGAGACTGGAGTGACTGGAGAGAGGAGACTGGAGTAACTGGAGAAAGGAGACTGGAGCAACTGGAGAGAGGAGACTGGAGTAACTGGAGAGAGGAGACTGCAGTAATTGGAGTAACTGGAGTGCGGAGTCTGGAGTAACTGGAGAGTGTAGACTGGAGTAACTGGAGAGAGAAGACTGGAGTAAGTGGAGAGAGGAGACATGAGTAACTGGAGAGTGCAGACTGGAGTAACTGGAGAGAGGAGACTGGAGTAACTGGAGAGAGGAGACTGCAGTAACTGGAGAGAGGAGACTGCAGTAACTGGAGAGAGGAGACTGGAGTAACTGGAGAGAGGAGACTGGAGTAACTGGAGATAGGAGACTGGAGTAACTGGAGAGTGGAGACTGGAGTAACTGGAGAGAGGAGACTGGAGTAACTGGAGAGAGGAGACTGGAGTAACTGGAGAGTGGAGACTGGAGTAACTGGTGAGAGGAGAATGGAGTAACTGGAGAGAGGAGACTGGAGTAACTGGAGAGTGTAGACTGGAGTAACTGGAGAGAGGAGACTGGAGTAACTGGAGAGTGGAGACTGGAGTAACTGGAGAGAGCGGAGACTGGAGTAACTGGAGAGTGGAGACTGGAGTAACAGGAGAGAGGAGACTGGAGTAACTGGAGAGAGGAGACTGGAGTAACTGGAGAGGGGAGACTGGAGTAACTGGAGAGTGTAGACTGGAGTAACTGGAGAGAGGAGACTGGAGTAACTGGAGAGTGGAGACTGGAGTAACTGGAGAGAGGAGAAGGAGTAACTGGAGAGAGGAGACTGGAGTAACTGGAGAGTGTAGACTGCAGTAACTGGAGAGAGGAGACTGCAGTAACTGGAGAGAGGAGACTGGAGTGACTGGAGAGAGGAGACTGGAGTAACTGCAGAGTGCAGACTGGAGTAACTGGACAGTGGAGACTGGAGTAACTGGAGAGAGGAGACTTGAGCAACTGCAGAGAGGAGACTGGAGTAACTGGAGAGAGGAGAATGAAGTAACTGGAGAGAGGAGACTGCAGTAACTGGAGAGAGGAGACTGGAGTCACTGGAGAGAGGAGACTGGAGTAACTGGAGATAGGAGAATGGAGTAACTGGAGACAGGAGACTGCAGTAATTGGAGAAATTGGAGAGAGGAGACTGGAGTAACTGGAGAGTGCAGACTGGAGTAAGTGGAGAGAGGAGACTGGAGTAACTGGAGAGAGGAGAATGGAGTAACTGGAGACAGGAGACTGCAGTAATTGGAGTAACTGGAGAGTGGAGACTGGAGTAACTGGAGAGAAGAGACTGGAGTAACTGGAGAGAGGAGACTGGAGTAACTGGAGAGTGGAGACTGGAGTAACTGGAAAGAGGAGACTGGAGTAAGTGGAGAGAGGAGACTGGAGTAACTGGAGACTGAAAACTGGAGTAACTGGAGAGAGGAGACTGGAGTAACTGGAGAGAGGAGACTGCAGTAATTCGAGAAATTGGATAGAGGAGACTGGAGTAACTGGAGAGTGCAGACTGGAGTAACTGGAGAGAGGAGACTGGAGTAACTGGAGAGAGGAGACTGCAGTAATTGGAGAAATTGGAGAGAGGAGACTGGAGTAACTGGAGAGTGCAGACTGGAGTAAGTGGAGAGAGGAGACTGGAGTAACTGGAGAGAGGAGACTGGAGTAACTGGAGAAAGGAGACTGGAGTAACTGGAGAGAGGAGACTGGAGTAACTGGAGAGAGGCGACTGCAGTAATTGGAGTAACTGGAGAGCGGAGACTGGAGATACTGGAGACAGGAGACTGGAGTAAGTGGAGAGAGGAGACAGGAGTAACTGGAGAGTGCAGACTGGAGTAACTGGAGAGAGGAGACTGGAGTAACTGGAGAGAGGAGACTGCAGTAATTGGAGAAATTGGAGGGAGGAGACTGGAGTAACTGGAGAAACTGGAGAGAGGAGACTGGAGTGACTGGAGAGAGGAGACTGGAGTAACTGGAGAAAGGAGACTGGAGTAACTGGAGAGAGGAGACTGGAGTAACTGGAGAGAGGAGACTGCAGTAATTGGAGTAACTGGAGTGCGGAGTCTGGAGTAACTGGAGAGTGTAGACTGGAGTTTTTGGAGAGAGAAGACTGGAGTAAGTGGAGAGAGGAGACAGGAGTAACTGGAGAGTGCAGACTGGAGTAACTGGAGAGAGGAGACTGGAGTAACTGGAGAGAGGAGACTGCAGTAACTGGAGAGAGGAGACTGCAGTAACTGGAGAGAGGAGACTGGAGTAACTGGAGAGAGGAGACTGGAGTAACTGGAGATAGGAGACTGGAGTAACTGGAGAGTGGAGACTGGAGTAACTGGAGAGAGGAGACTGGAGTTACTGGAGAGAGGAGACTGGAGTAACTGGAGAGTGGAGACTGGAGTAACTGGTGAGAGGAGAATGGAGTAACTGGAGAGAGGAGACTGGAGTAACTGGAGAGTGTAGACTGGAGTAACTGGAGAGAGGAGACTGGAGTAACTGGAGAGTGGAGACTGGAGTAACTGGAGAGAGCGGAGACTGGAGTAACTGGAGAGTGGAGACTGGAGTAACTGGAGAGAGGAGACTGGAGTAACTGGAGAGAGGAGACTGGAGTAACTGGAGAGGGGAGACTGGAGTAACTGGAGAGTGTCGACTGGAGTAACTGGAGAGAGGAGACTGGAGTAACTGGAGAGTGGAGACTGGAGTAACTGGAGAGAGGAGAAGGAGTAACTGGAGAGAGGAGACTGGAGTAACTGGAGAGTGTAGACTTGAGCAACTGGAGAGAGGAGACTGGAGTAACTGAAGAGAGGAGACTGGAGTAACTGGAGAGAGGAGACTGCGGTAACTGGAGAGAGGAGACTGCAGTAACTGCAGAGAGGAGACTGGAGTAACTGGAGAGAGGAGACTGGAGTAACTGGAGAGAGGAGACTGGAGTAACTGGAGAGTGCAGACTGGAGTAAGTGGAGAGAGGAGACTGGAGTAACTGGAGAGAGGAGAATGGAGTAACTGGAGACAGGAGACTGCAGTAATTGGAGTAACTGGAGAGTGGAGACTGGAGTAACTGGAGAGAAGAGACTGGAGTAACTGGAGAGAGGAGACTGGAGTAACTGGAGAGTGTAGACTGGAGTTTTTGGAGAGAGAAGACTGGAGTAAGTGGAGAGAGGAGACAGGAGTAACTGGAGAGTGCAGACTGGAGTAACTGGAGAGAGGAGACTGGAGTAACTGGAGAGAGGAGACTGCAGTAACTGGAGAGAGGAGACTGCAGTAACTGGAGAGAGGAGACTGGAGTAACTGGAGAGAGGAGACTGGAGTAACTGGAGATAGGAGACTGGAGTAACTGGAGAGTGGAGACTGGAGTAACTGGAGAGAGGAGACTGGAGTAACTGGAGAGAGGAGACTGGAGTAACTGGAGAGTGGAGACTGGAGTAACTGGTGAGAGGAGAATGGAGTAACTGGAGAGAGGAGACTGGAGTAACTGGAGAGTGTAGACTGGAGTAACTGGAGAGAGGAGACTGGAGTAACTGGAGAGTGGAGACTGGAGTAACTGGAGAGAGCGGAGACTGGAGTAACTGGAGAGTGGAGACTGGAGTAACTGGAGAGAGGAGACTGGAGTAACTGGAGAGAGGAGACTGGAGTAACTGGAGAGGGGAGACTGGAGTAACTGGAGAGTGTCGACTGGAGTAACTGGAGAGAGGAGACTGGAGTAACTGGAGAGTGGAGACTGGAGTAACTGGAGAGAGGAGAAGGAGTAACTGGAGAGAGGAGACTGGAGTAACTGGAGAGTGCAGACTTGAGCAACTGGAGAGAGGAGACTGGAGTAACTGAAGAGAGGAGACTGGAGTAACTGGAGAGAGGAGACTGCAGTAACTGGAGAGAGGAGACTGCAGTAACTGGAGAGAGGAGACTGGAGTAACTGGAGAGAGGAGACTGGAGTAACTGGAGAGAGGAGACTGGAGTAACTGGAGAGTGCAGACTGGAGTAAGTGGAGAGAGGAGACTGGAGTAACTGGAGAGAGGAGAATGGAGTAACTGGAGACAGGAGACTGCAGTAATTGGAGTAACTGGAGAGTGGAGACTGGAGTAACTGGAGAGAAGAGACTGGAGTAACTGGAGAGAGGAGACTGGAGTAACTGGAGAGTGGAGACTGGAGTAACTGGAAAGAGGAGACTGGAGTAAGTGGAGAGAGGAGACTGGAGTAACTGGAGAGTGAAAACTGGAGTAACTGGAGAGAGGAGACTGGAGTAACTGGAGAGAGGAGACTGCAGTAATTCGAGAAATTGGAGAGAGGAGACTGGAGTAACTGGAGAGTGCAGACTGGAGTAACTGGAGAGAGGAGACTGGAGTAACTGGAGAGAGGAGACTGCAGTAATTGGAGAAATTGGAGAGAGGAGACTGGAGTAACTGGAGAGAGGAGACTGGAGAAACTGGAGATAGGAGACTGGAGTAACTGGAGAGTGGAGACTGGAGTAACTGGAGAGAGGAGACTGGAGTAACTGGAGAGAGGAGACTGGAGTAACTGGAGAGTGGAGACTGGAGTAACTGGTGAGAGGAGAATGGTGTAACTGGAGAGAGGAGACTGGAGTAACTGGAGAGTGTAGACTGGAGTAACTGGAGAGAGGAGACTGGAGTAACTGGAGAGTGGAGACTGGAGTAACTGGAGAGAGCGGAGACTGGAGTAACTGGAGAGTGGAGACTGGAGTAACTGGAGAGAGGAGACTGGAGTAACTGGAGAGAGGAGACTGGAGTAACTGGAGAGGGGAGACTGGAGTAACTGGAGAGTGTAGACTGGAGTAACTGGAGAGAGGAGACTGGAGTAACTGGAGAGTGGAGACTGGAGTAACTGGAGAGAGGAGAAGGAGTAACTGGAGAGAGGAGACTGGAGTAACTGGAGAGTGTAGACTTGAGCAACTGGAGAGAGGAGACTGCAGTAACTGGAGAGAGGAGACTGCAGTAACTGGAGAGAGGAGACTGGAGTGACTGGAGAGAGGAGACTGGAGTAACTGCAGAGTTCAGACTGGAGTAACTGGACAGTGGAGACTGGAGTAACTGGAGAGAGGAGACTTGAGCAACTGCAGAGAGGAGACTGGAGTAACTGGAGAGAGGAGAATGAAGTAACTGGAGAGTGGAGACTGCAGTAACTGGAGAGAGGAGACTGCAGTAATTCGAGAAATTGGAGAGAGGAGACTGGAGTAACTGGAGAGTGCAGACTGGAGTAACTGGAGAGAGGAGACTGGAGTAACTGGAGAGAGGAGACTGCAGTAATTGGAGAAATTGGAGAGAGGAGACTGGAGTAACTGGAGAGAGGAGACTGGAGTAACTGGAGATAGGAGACTGGAGTAACTGGAGAGTGGAGACTGGAGTAACTGGAGAGAGGAGACTGGAGTAACTGGAGAGAGGAGACTGGAGTAACTGGAGAGTGGAGACTGGAGTAACTGGTGAGAGGAGAATGGAGTAACTGGAGAGAGGAGACTGGAGTAACTGGAGAGTGTAGACTGGAGTAACTGGAGAGAGGAGACTGGAGTAACTGGAGAGTGGAGACTGGAGTAACTGGAGAGAGCGGAGACTGGAGTAACTGGAGAGTGGAGACTGGAGTAACTGGAGAGAGGAGACTGGAGTAACTGGAGAGAGGAGACTGGAGTAACTGGAGAGGGGTGACTGGAGTAACTGGAGAGTGTAGACTGGAGTAACTGGAGAGAGGAGACTGGAGTAACTGGAGAGTGGAGACTGGAGTAACTGGAGAGAGGAGAAGGAGTAACTGGAGAGAGGAGACTGGAGTAACTGGAGAGTGTAGACTTGAGCAACTGGAGAGAGGAGACTGCAGTAACTGGAGAGAGGAGACTGCAGTAACTGGAGAGAGGAGACTGGAGTGACTGGAGAGAGGAGACTGGAGTAACTGCAGAGTTCAGACTGGAGTAACTGGACAGTGGAGACTGGAGTAACTGGAGAGAGGAGACTTGAGCAACTGCAGAGAGGAGACTGGAGTAACTGGAGAGAGGAGAATGAAGTAACTGGAGAGTGGAGACTGCAGTAACTGGAGAGAGGAGACTGGAGTCACTGGAGAGAGGAGACTGGAGTAACTGCAGATAGGAGACTGGAGTAACTGGAGAGAGGAGACTGCAGTAATTGGAGAAATTGGAGAGAGGAGACTGGAGTAACTGGAGAGTGCAGACTGGAGTAAGTGGAGAGAGGAGACTGGAGTAACTGGAGAGAGGAGAATGGAGTAACTGGAGACAGGAGACTGCAGTAATTGGAGTAACTGGAGAGTGGAGACTGGAGTAACTGGAGAGAAGAGACTGGAGTAACTGGAGAGAGGAGACTGGAGTAACTGGAGAGTGGAGACTGGAGTAACTGGAAAGAGGAGACTGGAGTAAGTGGAGAGAGGAGACTGGAGTAACTGGAGAGTGAAAACTGGAGTAACTGGAGAGAGGAGACTGGAGTAACTGGAGAGAGGAGACTGCAGTAATTCGAGAAATTGGAGAGAGGAGACTGGAGTAACTGGAGAGTGCAGACTGGAGTAACTGGAGAGAGGAGACTGGAGTAACTGGAGAGAGGAGACTGCAGTAATTGGAGAAATTGGAGAGAGGAGACTGGAGTAACTGCAGAGTGCAGACTGGAGTAAGTGGAGAGAGGAGACTGGAGTAACTGGAGAGAGGAGACTGGAGTAACTGGAGAAAGGAGACTGGAGTAACTGGAGAGAGGAGACTGGAGTAACTGGAGAGAGGCGACTGCAGTAATTGGAGTAACTGGAGAGCGGAGACTGGAGTAACTGGAGAGAGGAGACTGGAGTAAGTGGAGAGAGGAGACAGGAGTAACTGGAGAGTGCAGACTGGAGTAACTGGAGAGAGGAGACTGGAGTAACTGGAGAGAGGAGACTGCAGTAATTGGAGAAATTTGAGGGAGGAGACTGGAGTAACTGGAGAAACTGGAGAGAGGAGACTGGAGTGACTGGAGAGAGGAGACTGGAGTAACTGGAGAAAGGAGACTGGAGTAACTGGAGAGAGGAGTCTGGAGTAACTGGAGAGTGTAGACTGGAGTAACTGGAGAGAGAAGACTGGAGTAAGTGGAGAGAGGAGACAGGAGTAACTGGAGAGTGCAGACTGGAGTAACTGGAGAGAGGAGACTGGAGTAACTGGAGAGAGGAGACTGGAGTAACTGGAGAGAGGAGACTGGAGTAACTGGAGAGTGGAGACTGGAGTAACTGGTGAGAGGAGACTGGAGTAACTGGAGAGAGGAGACTGGAGTAACTGGAGAGTGGAGACTGGAGTAACTGGTGAGAGGAGAATGGAGTAACTGGAGAGAGGAGACTGGAGTAACTGGAGAGTGTAGACTGGAGTAACTGGAGAGAGGAGACTGGAGTAACTGGAGAGTGGAGACTGGAGTAACTGGAGAGAGGAGACTGGAGTAACTGGAGAGAGGAGACTGGAGTAACTGGAGAGGGGAGACTGGAGTAACTGGAGAGTGTAGACTGGAGTAACTGGAGAGAGGAGACTGGAGTAACTGGAGAGTGGAGACTGGAGTAACTGGAGAGAGGAGAAGGAGTAACTGGAGAGAGGAGACTGGAGTAACTGGAGAGTGTAGACTTGAGCAACTGGAGAGAGGAGACTGCAGTAACTGGAGAGAGGAGACTGCAGTAACTGGAGAGAGGAGACTGGAGTGACTGGAGAGAGGAGACTGGAGTAACTGCAGAGTTCAGACTGGAGTAACTGGTCAGTGGAGACTGGAGTAACTGGAGAGAGGAGACTTCAGCAACTGCAGAGAGGAGACTGGAGTAACTGGAGAGAGGAGAATGAAGTAATGGAGAGAGGAGACTGCAGTAACTGGAGAGAGGAGACTGGAGTCACTGGAGAGAGGAGACTGGAGTAACTGCAGATAGGAGACTGGAGTAACTGGAGAGAGGAGACTGCAGTAATTGGAAAAATTGGAGAGAGGAGACTGGAGTAACTGGAGAGTGCAGACTGGAGTAAGTGGAGAGAGGAGACTGGAGTAACTGGAGAGAGGAGAATGGAGTAACTGGAGACAGGAGACTGCAGTAATTGGAGTAACTGGAGAGTGGAGACTGGAGTAACTGGAGAGAAGAGACTGGAGTAACTGGAGAGAGGAGACTGGAGTAACTGGAGAGTGGAGACTGGAGTAACTGGAAAGAGGAGACTGCAGTAAGTGGAGAGAGGAGACTGGAGTAACTGGAGAGTGAAAACTGGAGTAACTGGAGAGAGGAGACTGGAGTAACTGGAGAGAGGAGACTGCAGTAATTCGAGAAATTGGAGAGAGGAGACTGGAGTAACTGGAGAGTGCAGACTGGAGTAACTGGAGAGAGGAGACTGGAGTAACTGGAGAGAGGAGACTGCAGTAATTGGAGAAATTGGAGAGAGGAGACTGGAGTAACTGGAGAGTGCAGACTGGAGTAAGTGGAGAGAGGAGACTGGAGTAACTGGAGAGAGGAGACTGGAGTAACTGGAGAAAGGAGACTGGAGTAACTGGAGAGAGGAGACTGGAGTAACTGGAGAGAGGCGACTGCAGTAATTGGAGTAACTGGAGAGCGGAGACTGGAGTAACTGGAGAGAGGAGACTGGAGTAAGTGGAGAGAGGAGACAGGAGTAACTGGAGAGTGCAGACTGGAGTAACTGGAGAGAGGAGACTGGAGTAACTGGAGAGAGGAGACTGCAGTAATTGGAGAAATTGGAGGGAGGAGACTGGAGTAACTGGAGAAACTGGAGAGAGGAGACTGGAGTGACTGGAGAGAGGAGACTGGAGTAACTGGAGAAAGGAGACTGGAGTAACTGGAGAGAGGAGTCTGGAGTAACTGGAGAGTGTAGACTGGAGTAACTGGAGAGAGAAGACTGGAGTAAGTGGAGAGAGGAGACAGGAGTAACTGGAGAGTGCAGACTGGAGTAACTGGAGAGAGGAGACTGGAGTAACTGGAGAGAGGAGACTGGAGTAACTGGAGAGAGGAGACTGGAGTAACTGGAGAGTGGAGACTGGAGTAACTGGTGAGAGGAGAATGGAGTAACTGGAGAGAGGAGACTGGAGTAACTGGAGAGTGTAGACTGGAGTAACTGGAGAGAGGAGACTGGAGTAACTGGAGAGTGGAGACTGGAGTAACTGGAGAGAGCGGAGACTGGAGTAACTGGAGAGTGGAGACTGGAGTAACTGGAGAGAGGAGACTGGAGTAACTGGAGAGAGGAGACTGGAGTAACTGGAGAGGGGAGACTGGAGTAACTGGAGAGTGTAGACTGGAGTAACTGGAGAGAGGAGACTGGAGTAACTGGAGAGTGGAGACTGGAGTAACTGGAGAGAGGAGAAGGAGTAACTGGAGAGAGGAGACTGGAGTAACTGGAGAGTGTAGACTTGAGCAACTGGAGAGAGGAGACTGGAGTAACTGAAGAGAGGAGACTGGAGTAACTGGAGAGAGGAGACTGCAGTAACTGGAGAGAGGAGACTGCAGTAACTGGAGAGAGGAGACTGCAGTAACTGGAGAGAGGAGACTGGAGTAACTGGAGAGAGGAGACTGGAGTAACTGGAGAGAGGAGACTGGAGTAACTGGAGAGTGCAGACTGGAGTAAGTGGAGAGAGGAGACTGGAGTAACTGGAGAGAGGAGAATGGAGTAACTGGAGACAGGAGACTGCAGTAATTGGAGTAACTGGAGAGTGGAGACTGGAGTAACTGGAGAGAAGAGACTGGAGTAACTGGAGAGAGGAGACTGGAGTAACTGGAGAGTGGAGACTGGAGTAACTGGAAAGAGGAGACTGGAGTAAGTGGAGAGAGGAGACTGGAGTAACTGGAGAGTGAAAACTGGAGTAACTGGAGAGAGGAGACTGGAGTAACTGGAGAGAGGAGACTGCAGTAATTCGAGAAATTGGAGAGAGGAGACTGGAGTAACTGGAGAGTGCAGACTGGAGTAACTGGAGAGAGGAGACTGGAGTAACTGGAGAGAGGAGACTGCAGTAATTGGAGAAATTGGAGAGAGGAGACTGGAGTAACTGGAGAGTGCAGACTGGAGTAAGTGGAGAGAGGAGACTGGAGTAACTGGAGAGAGGAGACTGGAGTAACTGGAGAAAGGAGACTGGAGTAACTGGAGAGAGGAGACTGGAGTAACTGGAGAGAGGCGACTGCAGTAATTGGAGTAACTGGAGAGCGGAGACTGGAGTAACTGGAGAGAGGAGACTGGAGTAAGTGGAGAGAGGAGACAGGAGTAACTGGAGAGTGCAGACTGGAGTAACTGGAGAGAGGAGACTGGAGTAACTGGAGAGAGGAGACTGCAGTAATTGGAGAAATTGGAGGGAGGAGACTGGAGTAACTGGAGAAACTGGAGAGAGGAGACTGGAGTGACTGGAGAGAGGAGACTGGAGTAACTGGAGAAAGGAGACTGGAGTAACTGGAGAGAGGAGACAGGAGTAACTGGAGAGAGGAGACTGCAGTAATTGGAGTAACTGGAGAGCGGAGTCTGGAGTAACTGGAGAGTGTAGACTGGAGTAACTGGAGAGAGGAGACTGGAGCAAGTGGAGAGAGGAGACAGGAGTAACTGGAGAGTGCAGACTGGAGTAACTGGAGAGAGGAGACTGGAGTAACTGGAGAGAGGAGACTGCAGTAACTGGAGAGAGGAGACTGCAGTAACTGGAGAGAGGAGACTGGAGTAACTGGAGAGAGGAGATTGGAGTAACTGGAGATAGGAGACTGGAGTAACTGGAGAGTGGAGACTGGAGTAACTGGAGAGAGGAGACTGGAGTAACTGGAGAGAGGAGACTGGAGTAACTGGAGAGTGGAGACTGGAGTAACTGGTGAGAGGAGACTGGAGTAACTGGAGAGAGGAGACTGGAGTAACTGGAGAGTGGAGACTGGAGTAACTGGAGAGAGCGGAGACTGGAGTAACTGGAGAGTGGAGACTGGAGTAACTGGAGAGAGGAGACTGGAGTAACTGGAGAGAGGAGACTGGAGTAACTGGAGAGGGGAGATTGGAGTAACTGGAGAGTGTAGACTGGAGTAACTGGAGAGAGGAGACTGGAGTAACTGGAGAGTGGAGACTGGAGTAACTGGAGAGAGGAAAAGGAGTAACTGGAGAGAGGAGACTGGAGTAACTGGAGAGTGTAGACTTGAGCAACTGGAGAGAGGAGACTGGAGTAACTGAAGAGAGGAGACTGGAGTAACTGGAGAGAGGAGACTGCAGTAACTGGAGAGAGGAGACTGCAGTAACTGGAGAGAGGAGACTGGAGTAACTGGAGAGAGGAGACTGCAGTAATTGGAGTAACTGGAGAGCGGAGTCTGGAGTAACTGGAGAGTGTAGACTGGAGTAACTGGAGAGAGGAGACTGGAGTAAGTGGAGAGAGGAGACAGGAGTTACTGGAGAGTGCAGACTGGAGTAAGTGGAGAGAGGAGACTGGAGTAACTGGAGAGAGGAGACTGGAGTAACTGGAGAAAGGAGACTGGAGTAACTGGAGAGAGGAGACTGGAGTAACTGGAGAGAGGCGACTGCAGTAATTGGAGTAACTGGAGAGCGGAGACTGGAGTAACTGGAGAGAGGAGACTGGAGTAAGTGGAGAGAGGAGACAGGAGTAACTGGAGAGTGCAGACTGGAGTAACTGGAGAGAGGAGACTGGAGTAACTGGAGAGAGGAGACTGGAGTAATTGGAGAAATTGGAGGGAGGAGACTGGAGTAACTGGAGAAACTGGAGAGAGGAGACTGGAGTGACTGGAGAGAGGAGACTGGAGTAACTGGAGAAAGGAGACTGGAGTAACTGGAGAGAGGAGACTGGAGTAACTGGAGAGAGGAGACTGCAGTAATTGGAGTAACTGGAGAGCGGAGTCTGGAGTAACTGGAGAGTGTTGACTGGAGTAACTGGAGAGAGGAGACTGGAGCAAGTGGAGAGAGGAGACAGGAGTAACTGGAGAGTGCAGACTGGAGTAAATGGAGAGAGGAGACTGGAGTAACTGGAGAGAGGAGACTGCAGTAACTGGAGAGAGGAGACTGCAGTAACTGGAGAGAGGAGACTGGAGTAACTGGAGAGAGGAGACTGGAGTAACTGGAGATAGGAGACTGGAGTAACTGGAGAGTGGAGACTGGAGTAACTGGAGAGAGGAGACTGGAGTAACTGGAGAGAGGAGACTGGAGTAACTGGAGAGTGGAGACTGGAGTAACTGGTGAGAGGAGACTGGAGTAACTGGAGAGTGGAGACTGGAGTAACTGGAGAGAGCGGAGACTGGAGTAACTGGAGAGTGGAGACTGGAGTAACTGGAGAGAGGAGACTGGAGTAACTGGAGAGAGGAGACTGGTGTAACTGGAGAGGGGAGACTGGAGTAACTGGAGAGTGTAGACTGGAGTAACTGGAGAGAGGAGACTGGAGTAACTGGAGAGTGGAGACTGGAGTAACTGGAGAGAGGAAAAGGAGTAACTGGAGAGAGGAGACTGGAGTAACTGGAGAGTGTAGACTTGAGCAACTGGAGAGAGGAGACTGGAGTAACTGAAGAGAGGAGACTGGAGTAACTGGAGAGAGAAGACTGCAGTAACTGAAGAGAGGAGACTGCAGTAACTGGAGAGAGGAGACTGGAGTAACTGGAGAGAGGAGACTGCAGTAATTGGAGTAACTGTAGAGCGGAGTCTGGAGTAACTGGAGAGTGTAGACTGGAGTAACTGGAGAGAGGAGACTGGAGTAAGTGGAGAGAGGAGACAGGAGTAACTGGAGAGTGCAGACTGGAGTAACTGGAGAGAGGAGACTGGAGTAACTGGAGAGAGGAGACTGCAGTAACTGGAGAGAGGAGACTGCAGTAACTGGAGAGAGGAGACTGGAGTAACTGGAGAGAGGAGACTGGAGTAACTGGAGATAGGAGACTGGAGTAACTGGAGAGTGGAGACTGGAGTAACTGGAGAGAGGAGACTGGAGTAACTGGAGAGAGGAGACTGGAGCAACTGGAGAGTGGAGACTGGAGTAAATGGTGAGAGGAGACTGGAGTAACTGGAGAGAGGAGACTGGAGTAACTGGAGAGTGTAGACTGGAGTAACTGGAGAGAGGAGACTGGAGTAACTGGAGAGTGGAGACTGGAGTAACTGGAGAGAGCGGAGACTGGAGTAACTGGAGAGTGGAGACTGGAGTAACTGGAGAGAGGAGACTGGAGTAACTGGAGAGAGGAGACTGGAGTAACTGGAGAGGGGAGACTGGAGTAACTGGAGAGTGTAGACTGGAGTAACTGGAGAGAGGAGACTGGAGTAACTGGAGAGTGGAGACTGGAGTAACTGGAGAGAGGAGAAGGAATAACTGGAGAGAGGAGACTGGAGTAACAGGAGAGTGTAGACTTGAGCAACTGGAGAGAGGAGACTGGAGTAACTGAAGAGAGGAGACTGGAGTAACTGGAGAGAGGAGACTGCAGTAACTGGAGAGAGGAGACTGCAGTAACTGGAGAGAGGAGACTGGAGTAACTGGAGAGTGCAGACTGGAGTAACTGCAGAGTGCAGACTGGAGTAACTGGACAGTGGAGACTGGAGTAACTGGAGAGAGGAGACTTGAGCAACTGGAGAGAGGAGACTGGAGTAACTGGAGAGAGGAGAATGCAGTAACTGGAGAGAGGAGACTGGAGTCACTGGAGAGAGGAGACTGGAGTAACTGGAGATATGAGACTGGAGTAACTGGAGAGTGGAGAGTGGAGTAACTGGAGAGAGGAGACTGGAGTAACTGGAGAGAGGAGACTGGAGTAACTGGAGAGTGGAGACTGGAGTAACTGGAGAGAGGAGACTGGAGTAACTGGAGAGTGGAGACTGGAGTAACTGGAGAGAGGAGACTGCAGTAACTGGAGAGAGGAGACTGGAGTAACTGGAGAGTGTAGACTTGAGCAGCTGGAGAGAGGAGACTGGAGTAACTGGAGAGAGGAGACTGGAGTAACTGGAGAGTGGTGACTGGAGTAACTGGAGAGAGGAGACTGGAGTAACTGGAGAGAGGAGACTGGAGTAACTGGAGAGTGGAGACTGGAGTAACTGGAGAGAAGAGACTGGAGTAACTGGAGAGAGGAGACTGGAGTAACTGGAGAGAGGAGACTGCAGTAACTGGAGAGAGGAAACTGGAGTAACTGGAGAGAGGAGACTGGAGTAACTGGAGTTAGGAGACTGGAGTAACTGGAGAGTGGAGACTGGAGTAACTGGAGAGAAGAGACTGGAGTAACTGGAGAGAGGAGACTGGAGTAACTGTAGAGTGGAGACTGGAGTAACTGGTGAGAGGAGACTGGAGTAACTGGAGAGAGGAGACTGGAGTAACTGGAGAGTGTAGACTGGAGTAACTGGAGAGAGGAGACTGGAGTAACTGGAGAGTGGAGACTGGAGTAACTGGAGAGAGCGGAGACAGGAGTAACTGGAGAGTGGAGACTGGAGTAACTGGAGAGAGGAGACTGGAGTAACTGGAGAGAGGAGACCGGAGTAACTGGAGAGGGGAGACTGGAGTAACTGGAGAGTGTAGACTGGAGTAACTGGAGAGAGGAGACTGGAGTAACTGGAGTGTGGAGACTGGAGTAACTGGGGAGAGGAGAAGGAGTAACTGGAGAGAGGAGACTGGAGTAACTGGAGAGTGTAGACTTGAGCAACTGGAGAGAGGAGACTGGTGTAACTGGAGAGAGGAGACTGGAGTAACTGGAGAGAGGAGACTGCAGGAACTGGAGAGAGGAGACTGCCGTAACTGGAGAGAGGAGACTGTAGTAACTGGAGAGAGGAGACTGGAGTAACTGCAGAGTGCAGACTGGAGAAACTGGACAGTGGAGACTGGAGTAACTGGAGAGAGGAGCCTTGAGCAACTGGAGAGAGGAGACTGGAGTAACTGGAGAGAGGAGACTGCAGTAACTGGAGAGAGGAGACTGGAGTCACAGGAGAGAGGAGACTGGAGTAACTGGAGATAGGAGACTGGAGTAACTGGAGAGTGGAGACTGGAGTAACTGGAGAGAGGAGACTGGAGTAACTGGAGAGAGGAGACTGGAGTAACTGGAGAGTGGAGACTGGAGTAACTGGAGAGAGGAGACTGGAGTAACTGGAGAGTGGAGACTGGAGTAACTGGAGAGAGGAGACTGCAGTAACTGGAGAGAGGAGACTGCAGTAACTGGAGAGAGGAGACTGCAGTAACTGGAGAGAGGAGACTGGAGTAACTGGAGAGAGGAGACTGGAGTAACTGGAGATAGGAGACTGGAGTAACTGGAGAGTGGAGTCTGGAGTAACTGGAGAGAGGAGACTGGAGAAACTGGAGAGAGGAGACTGGAGTAACTGGAGAGTGGAGACTGGAGTAACTGGTGAGAGGAGACTGGAGTAACTGGAGAGAGGAGACTGGAGTAACTGGAGAGTGTAGATTGGAGTAACTGGAGAGAGGAGACTGGAGTCACTGGAGAGTGGAGACTGGAGTAACTGGAGAGAGCGGAGACTGGAGTAACTGGAGAGTGGAGACTGGAGTAACTGGAGAGAGGAGACTGGAGTAACTGGAGAGAGGTGACTGGAGTAACTGGAGAGGGGTGACTGGAGTAACTGGAGAGTGTAGACTGGAGTAACTGGAGAGAGGAGACTGGAGTAACTGGAGAGAGGAGACTGGAGTAACTGGAGAGTGCAGACTGGAGTAACTGGAGAGAGGAAACTGGAGAAACTGGAGAGAGGAGACTGGTGTAACTGGGGAGAGGAGACTGGAGTAACTGGAGAGTGAAAACTGGAGTAACTGGAGAGAGGAGACTGGAGTAACTGGAGAGAGGAGACTGCAGTAATTCGAGAAATTGGAGAGAGGAGACTGGAGTAACTGGAGAGTGCAGACTGGAGTAACTGGAGAGAGCAGACTGGAGTAACTGGAGAGAGGAGACTGGAGTAACTGGAGAGTGGAGACTGGAGTAACTGGTGAGAGGAGACTGGAGTAACTGGAGAGAGGAGACTGGAGTAACTGGAGAGTGTAGACTGGAGTAACTGGAGTGAGGAGACTGGAGTAACTGGAGAGTGGAGACTGGAGTAACTGGAGAGAGCGGAGACAGGACTAACTGGAGAGTGGAGACTGGAGTAACTGGAGAGAGGAGACTGGAGTAACTGGAGAGTGGAGACTGGAGTAACTGGTGAGAGGAGACTGGAGTAACTGGAGAGAGGAGACTGGAGTAACTGGAGAGTGTAGACTGGAGTAACTGGAGAGAGGAGACTGGAGTAACTGGAGAGTGGAGACTGGAGTAACTGGAGAGAGCGGAGACTGGAGTAACTGGAGAGTGGAGACTGGAGTAACTGGAGAGAGGAGACTGGAGTAACTGGAGAGAGGAGACTGGAGTAACTGCAGAGGGGAGACTGGAGTTACTGGAGAGTGTAGACTGGAGTAACTGGAGAGAGGAGACTGGAGTAACTGGAGAGTGGAGACTGGAGTAACTGGAGAGAGGAGAAGGAGTAACTGGAGAGAGGAGACTGGAGTAACTGGAGAGTGTAGACTTGAGCAACTGGAGAGAGGAGACTGGAGTAACTGGAGAGAGGAGAATGCAGTAACTGGAGAGAGGAGACTGCAGTAACTGGAGAGAAGAGACTGGAGTCACTGGAGAGAGGAGACTGGAGTAACTGGAGATAGGAGACTGGAGTAACTGGAGAGTGGAGACTGGAGTAACTGGAGAGAGGAGACTGGAGTAACTGGAGAGAGGAGACTGGAGTAACTGGAGAGTGGAGACTGGAGTAACTGGAGAGAGGAGACTGGAGTAACTGGAGAGTGGAGAATGGAGTAACTGGAGAGAGGAGACTGCAGTAACTGGAGAGAGGAGACTGGAGTAACTGGAGAGTGTAGACTTGAGCAACTGGAGAGAGGAGACTGGAGTAACTGGAGAGAGGAGACTGGAGTAACTGGAGAGTGGAGACTGGAGTAACTGGAGAGAGGAGACTGGAGTAACTGGAGAGAGGAGACTGGAGTAACTGGAGAGTGGAGACTGGAGTAACTGGAGAGAGGAGACTGGAGTAACTGGAGAGTGGAGACTGGAGTAACTGGAGAGAGGAGACTGCAGTAACTGGAGAGAGGAGACTGCAGTAACTGGAGAGAGGAGACTGGAGTAACTGGAGAGAGGAGACTGGAGTAACTGGAGAGAGGAGACTGGAGTAACTGGAGAGTGCAGACTGGAGTAACTGGAGAGAGGAGACTGGAGTAACTGGAGAGAGGAGACTGCAGTAACTGGAGAGTGGAGACTGGAGTAACTGGTGAGAGGAGACTGGAGTAACTGGAGAGAGGAGACTGGAGTAACTGGAGAGTGTAGACTGGAGTAACTGGAGAGAGGAGACTGGAGTAACTGGAGAGTGGAGACTGGAGTAACTGGAGAGAGCGGAGACAGGAGTAACTGGAGAGTGGAGACTGGAGTAACTGGAGAGAGGAGACTGGAGTAACTGGAGAGAGGAGTCCGGAGTAACTGGAGAGGGGAGACTGGAGTAACTGGAGAGTGTAGACTGGAGTAACTGGAGAGAGGAGACTGGAGTAACTGGAGAGAGGAGTCCGGAGTAACTGGAGAGGGGAGACTGGAGTAACTGGAGAGTGTAGACTGGAGTAACTGGAGAGAGGAGACTGGAGTAACTGGAGTGTGGAGACTGGAGTAACTGGGGAAAGGAGAAGGAGTAACTGGAGAGAGGAGACTGGAGTAACTGGAGAGTGTAGACTTGAGCAACTGGAGAGAGGAGACTGGTGTAACTGGAGAGAGGAGACTGGAGTAACTGGAGAGAGGAGACTGCAGGAACTGGAGAGAGGAGACTGCAGTAACTGGAGAGAGGAGACTGGAGTAACTGGAGAGAGGAGACTGGAGTAACTGCAGAGTGCAGGCTGGAGAAACTGGACAGTGGAGACTGGAGTAACTGGAGAGAGGAGACTTGAGCAACTGGAGAGAGGAGACTGGAGTAACTGGAGAGAGGAGACTGCAGTAACTGGAGAGAGGAGACTGGAGTCACTGGAGAGAGGAGACTGGAGTAACTGGAGATAGGAGACTGGAGTAACTGGAGAGTGGAGACTGGAGTAACTGGAGAGAGGAGACTGGAGTAACTGGAGAGAGGAGACTGGAGTAACTGGAGGGTGGAGACTGGAGTAACTGGAGAGAGGAGACTGGAGTAACTGGAGAGTGGAGACTGGAGTAACTGGACAGAGGAGACTGCAGTAACTGTAGAGAGGAGACTGCAGTAACTGGAGAGAGGATACTGCAGTAACTGGAGAGAGGAGACTGGAGTAACTGGAGAGCGGAGACTGGAGTAACTGGAGATAGGAGACTGGAGTAACTGGAGAGTGGAGACTGGAGTAACTGGAGAGAGGAGACTCGAGAAACTGGAGAGAGGAGACTGGAGTAACTGAAGAGTGGAGACTGGAGTAACTGGTGAGAGGAGACTGGAGTAACTGGAGAGAGGAGACTGGAGTAACTGGAGAGTGTAGACTGGAGTAACTGGAGAGAGGAGACTGGAGTAACTGGAGAGTGGAGACTGGAGTAACTGGAGAGAGCGGAGACTGGAGTAACTGGAGAGTGGAGACTGGAGTAACTGGAGAGAGGAGACTGGAGTAACTGGAGAGAGGTGACTGGAGTAACTGGAGAGGGGAGACTGGAGTAACTGGAGAGTGTAGACTGGAGTAACTGGAGAGAGGAGACTGGAATAACTGGAGAGAGGAGACTGGAGTAACTGGAGAGTGCAGACTGGAGTAACTGGAGAGAGGAGACTGGAGTAACTGGAGAGTGAAAACTGGAGTAACTGGAGAGAGGAGACTGGAGTAAATGGAGAGAGGAGACTGCAGTAATTCGAGAAATTGGAGAGAGGAGACTGGAGTAACTGGAGAGTGCAGACTGGAGTAACTGGAGAGAGGAGACTGGAGTAACTGGAGAGAGGAGACTGGAGTAACTGGAGAGTGGAGACTGGAGTAACTGGTGAGAGGAGACTGGAGTAACTGGAGAGAGGAGACTGGAGTAACTGGAGAGTGTAGACTGGAGTAACTGGAGAGAGGAGACTGGAGTAACTGGAGAGTGGAGACTGGAGTAACTGGAGAGAGCGGAGACAGGACTAACTGGAGAGTGGAGACTGGAGTAACTGGAGAGAGGAGACTGGAGTAACTGAAGAGAGGAGACTGGAGTAACTGGAGAGGGGAGACTGGAGTAACTGGAGACTGTAGACTGGAGCAACTGGAGAGAGGAGACTGGAGCAACTGGAGTGTGGAGACTGGAGTAACTGGGGAGAGGAGAAGGAGTAACTGGAGAGAGGAGACTGGAGTAACTGGAGAGTGTAGACTTGAGCAACTGGAGAGAGGAGACTGGAGTAACTGGAGAGAGGAGACTGGAGTAACTGGAGAGAGGAGACTGCAGTAACTGGAGAGAGGAGACTGCAGTAACTGGAGAGAGGAGACTGGAGTGACTGGAGAGAGGAGACTGGAGTAACTGCAGAGTGCAGACTGGAGTAACTGGACAGTGGAGACTGGAGTAACTGGAGAGAGGAGACTTGAGCAACTGGAGAGAGGAGACTGGAGTAACTGGAGAGAGGAGAATGCAGTAACTGGAGAGAGGAGACTGCAGTAACTGGAGAGAGGAGACTGGAGTCACTGGAGAGAGGAGACTGGAGTAACTGGAGATAGGAGACTGGAGTAACTGGAGAGTGAAGACTGGAGTAACTGGAGAGAGGAGACTGGAGTAACTGGAGAGAGGAGACTGCAGTAATTGGAGAAATTGGAGAGCGGAGACTGGAGTAACTGGAGAGTGCAGACTGGAGTAAGTGGAGAGAGGAGACTGGAGTAACTGGAGAGAGGAGAATGGAGTAAGTGGAGACAGGAGACTGCAGTAATTGGAGTAACTGGAGAGTGGAGACTGGAGTAACTGGAGAGAAGAGACTGGAGTAACTGGAGAGAGGAGACTGGAGTAACTGGAGAGTGAAAACTGGAGTAACTGGAGAGAGGAGACTGGAGTAACTGGAGAGAGGAGACTGCAGTAATTCGAGAAATTGGAGAGAGGAGACTGGAGTAACTGGAGAGTGCAGACTGGAGTACGTGGAGAGAGGAGACTGGAGTAACTGGAGAGAGGAGACTGCAGTAATTGGAGAAATTGGAGAGAGGAGACTGGAGTAACTGGAGAGTGCAGACTGGAGTAAGTGGAGAGAGGAGACTGGAGTAACTGGAGAAAGGAGACTGGAGTAACTGGAGAGAGGAGACTGGAGTAACTTGAGAGAGGCGACTGCAGTAATTGGAGTAACTGGAAAGCGGAGACTGGAATAACTGGAGAGAGGAGACTGGAGTAAGTGGAGAGAGGAGACAGGAGTAACTGGAGAGTGCAGACTGGAGTAACTGGAGAGAGGAGACTGGAGTAACTGGAGAGACGAGACTGCAGTAATTGGAGAAATTGGAGAGAGGAGACTGGAGTAACTGGAGAAACTGGAGAGAGGAGACTGGAGTGACTGGAGAGAGGAGACTGGAGTAACTGGAGAAAGGAGACTGGAGTAACTGGAGAGAGGAGACTGGAGTAACTGGAGAGAGGAGACTGCAGTAATTGGAGTAACTGGAGAGCGGAGTCTGGAGTAACTGGAGAGTGTAGACTGGAGTAACTGGAGAGAGGAGACTGGAGTAAGTGGAGAGAGGAGACAGGAGTAACTGGAGAGTGCAGACTGGAGTAACTGGAGAGAGGAGACTGGAGTAACTGGAGAAAGGAGACTGCAGTAATTGGAGAAATTGGAGAAAGGAGACTGGAGTAACTGGAGAAACTGGAGAGAGGAGACTGGAGTAACTGGAGAGAGGAGACTGGAGTAACTGGAGAAAGGAGACTGGAGTAACTGGAGAGAGGAGACTGGAGTAACTGGAGGGAGGAGACTGCAGTAATTGGAGTAACTGGAGAGCGCAGACTGGAGTAACTGGAGAGAGGAGACTCGAGTAACTGGAGGGAGGAGACTGGAGTAACTGGAGAGAGGAGACTGGATAAACTGGAGAGTGGAGACTGGAGTAACTGGAGAGAGGAGACTGGAGTAACTGGAGAGAGGAGACTGCAGTAATTGGAGTAACTGGAGAGTGCAGACTGGAGTAACTGGAGAGAGGAGACTGGTGTAACTGGAGAGAGACTGGAGTAACTGGAGAGAGGAGACTGGAGTAACTGGAGAGTGGAGACTGGAGTAACTGGAGAGAGGAGACTGGAATAAATGGAGTGTGAAGACTGGCGTAACTGGAGAGAGGAGACTGGAGTAACTGGAGAGTGGAGACGGCAGTAACTGGAGAGCGGAGACTGGAGTAACTGGAGAGAGGAGACTTGAGCAACTGGAGATAGGAGACTGGAGTAACTGGAGAGAGGAGACTGGAGTAACTGGAGAGAGAAGACTGGAGTAACTGGAGAGTGCAGACTGGAGTAACTGGAGAGAGGAGACTGGAGTAACTGGAGAGAGGAGACTGGAGTAACTGGAGGGAGGAGACTGGAGTAACTGGACAGTACAGAATGGAGTAACTGGAGAGAGGAGACTGGAGTAACTGGAGAGTAGAGACTGGAGTAACTGGAGAGTGGAGACCGGAGTAACTGGAGAGCGCGGAGACTGGAGTAACTGGAGAGTGGAGACGGGAATAACAGGAGAGAGGAGACTGGAGTAACTGGAGAGAGGAAACTGGAGTAACTGGAGAGGGGAGACTGGAGTAACTGTAGAGTGTAGACTAGAGTAACTGGAGAGAGGAGACTGGAGTAACTGGAGAGAGGAGACTGGAGTAACTGGAGAGAGGAGACTGGAGTAACTGGAGAGTGCAGACTGGAGTAACTGGAGAGAGGAGACTGGCGAAACTGGAGAAACTGGAGAGAGGAGACTGGAGTAACTGGGGAGAGGAGACTGGAGTAAGTGGAGAGAGGAGACAGGAGTAACTGGAGAGTGCAGACTGGAGTAACTGGAGAGAGGAGACTGGAGCACCTGGAGAGAGGAGACTGCAGTAATTGGAGAAATAAGAGAAAGGAGACTGGAGTAACTGGAGAAACTGGAGAGAGGAGACTGGAGTAACTGGAGAGAGGAGACTGGAGTAACTGGAGAAAGGAGACTGGAGTAACTGGAGAGAGGAGACTGGAGTAACTGGAGGGAGGAGACTGCAGTAATTGGAGTAACTGGAGAGCGCAGACTGGAGTAACTGGAGAGAGGAGACTGGAGTAACTGGAGGGAGCAGACTGGAGTAACTGGAGAGAGGAGACTGGATAAACTGGAGAGTGCAGACTGGAGTAACTGGAGAGAGGAGACTGGAGTAACTGGAGAGAGGAGACTGCAGTAATTGGAGTAACTGGAGAGTGCAGAATGGAGTAACTGGAGAGAGGAGACTGGTGTAACTGGAGAGAGACTGGAGTAACTCAAGAGAGGAGACTGGAGTAACTGGAGATAGGAGACTGCAGTAATTGGAGTAACTGGAGAGTGCAGACTGGAGTAACTGGAGAGAGGAGACTGGTGTAACTGGAGAGAGACTGGAGTAACTGGAGAGAGGAGACTGGAGTAACTGGAGAGACGAGACTGGAGTAAATGGAGTGTGAAGACTGGCGTAACTGAAGAGAGGAGACTGGAGTAACTGGAGAGTGCAGACGGCTGTAACTGGAGAGAGGAGACTGGAGTAACTGGAGAGAGGAGACTTGAGCAACAGGAGATAGGAGACTGGAGTAACTGGAGAGAGAAGACTGGGGTAACTGGAGAGAGGAGACTGCAGTAACTGGAGAGAGGAGACTGCAGTAACTGGAGAGAGGAGACTGGAGTAACTGGAGAGAGGAGACTGGAGTAACTGGAGATAGGAGACTGGAGTAACTGGAGAGTGGAGACTGGAGTAACTGGAGAGAGGAGACTGGAGAAACTGGACAGTGGAGACTGGAGTAACTGGAGAGAGGAGACTTGAGCAACTGGAGAGAGGAGACTGGAGTAACTGGAGAGAGGAGACTGCAGTAACTGGAGAGAGGAGACTGGAGTCACTGGAGAGAGGAGACTGGAGTAACTGGAGATAGGAGACTGGAGTAACTGGAGAGTGGAGACTGGAGTAACTGGAGAGAGGAGACTGGAGTAACTGGAGAGAGGAGACTGGAGTAACTGGAGGGTGGAGACTGGAGTAACTGGAGAGAGGAGACTGGAGTAACTGGAGAGTGGAGACTGGAGTAACTGGACAGAGGAGACTGCAGTAACTGTAGAGAGGAGACTGCAGTAACTGGAGAGAGGATACTGCAGTAACTGGAGAGAGGAGACTGGAGTAACTGGAGAGAGGAGACTGGAGTAACTGGAGATAGGAGACTGGAGTAACTGGAGAGTGTAGACTGGAGTAACTGGAGAGAGGAGACTCGAGAAACTGGAGAGAGGAGACTGGAGTAACTGGAGAGTGGAGACTGGAGTAACTGGTGAGAGGAGACTGGAGTAACTGGAGAGAGGAGACTGGAGTAACTGGAGAGTGTAGACTGGAGTAACTGGAGAGAGGAGACTGGAGTAACTGGAGAGTGGAGACTGGAGTAACTGGAGAGAGCGGAGACTGGAGTAACTGGAGAGTGGAGACTGGAGTAACTGGAGAGAGGAGACTGGAGTAACTGGAGAGAGGTGAGTGGAGTAACTGGAGAGGGGAGACTGGAGTAACTGGAGAGTGTAGACTGGAGTAACTGGAGAGAGGAGACTGGAGTAACTGGAGAGAGGAGACTGGAGTAACTGGAGAGAGGAGACTGGAGTAACTGGAGAGAGGAGACTGGAGTAACTGGAGAGTGCAGACTGGAGTAACTGGAGAGAGGAGACTGGCGAAACTGGAGAAACTGGAGAGAGGAGACTGGAGTAACTGGGGAGAGGAGACTGGAGTAAGTGGAGAGAGGAGACAGGAGTAACTGGAGAGTGCAGACTGGAGTAACTGGAGAGAGGAGACTGGAGCAACTGGAGAGAGGAGACTGCAGTAATTGGAGAAATAAGATAAAGGAGACTGGAGTAACTGGAGAAACTGGAGAGAGGAGACTGGAGTAACTGGAGAGAGGCGACTGGAGTAACTGGAGAAAGGAGACTGGAGTAACTGGAGAGAGGAGACTGGAGTAACTGGAGGGAGGAGACTGCAGTAATTGGAGTAACTGGAGAGCGCAGACTGGAGTAACTGGAAAGAGGAGACTGGAGTAACTGGAGGGAGCAGACTGGAGTAACTGGAGAGAGGAGACTGGATAAACTGGAGAGTGCAGACTGGAGTAACTGGAGAGAGGAGACTGGAGTAACTGGAGAGAGGAGACTGCAGTAATTGGAGTAACTGGAGAGTGCAGAATGGAGTAACTGGAGAGAGGAGACTGGTGTAACTGGAGAGAGACTGGAGTAACTCAAGAGAGGAGACTGGAGTAACTGGAGATAGGAGACTGCAGTAATTGGAGTAACTGGAGAGTGCAGACTGGAGTAACTGGAGAGAGGAGACTGGTGTAACTGGAGAGAGACTGGAGTAACTGGAGAGAGGAGACTGGAGTAACTGGAGAGACGAGACTGGAGTAAATGGAGTGTGAAGACTGGCGTAACTGAAGAGAGGAGACTGGAGTAACTGGAGAGTGCAGACGGCTGTAACTGGAGAGAGGAGACTGGAGTAACTGGAGAGAGGAGACTTGAGCAACAGGAGATAGGAGACTGGAGTAACTGGAGAGAGAAGACTGGGGTAACTGGAGAGAGGAGACTGCAGTAACTGGAGAGAGGAGACTGCAGTAACTGGAGAGAGGAGACTGGAGTAACTGGAGAGAGGAGACTGGAGTAACTGGAGATAGGAGACTGGAGTAACTGGAGAGTGGAGACTGGAGTAACTGGAGAGAGGAGACTGGAGAAACTGGACAGTGGAGACTGGAGTAACTGGAGAGAGGAGACTTGAGCAACTGGAGAGAGGAGACTGGAGTAACTGGAGAGAGGAGACTGCAGTAACTGAAGAGAGGAGACTGGAGTCACTGGAGAGAGGAGACTGGAGTAACTGGAGATAGGAGACTGGAGTAACTGGAGAGTGGAGACTGGAGTAACTGGAGAGAGGAGACTGGAGTAACTGGAGAGAGGAGACTGGAGTAACTGGAGGGTGGAGACTGGAGTAACTGGAGAGAGGAGACTGGAGTAACTGGAGAGTGGAGACTGGAGTAACTGGACAGAGGAGACTGCAGTAACTGTAGAGAGGAGACTGCAGTAACTGGAGAGAGGATACTGCAGTAACTGGAGAGAGGAGACTGGAGTAACTGGAGAGAGGAGACTGGAGTAACTGGAGATAGGAGACTGGAGTAACTGGAGTGTGGAGACTGGAGTAACTGGAGAGAGGAGACTCGAGAAACTGGAGAGAGGAGACTGGAGTAACTGGAGAGTGGAGACTGGAGTAACTGGTGAGAGGAGACTGGAGTAACTGGAGAGAGGAGACTGGAGTAACTGGAGAGTGTAGACTGGAGTAACTGGAGAGAGGAGACTGGAGTAACTGGAGAGTGGAGACTGGAGTAACTGGAGAGAGCGGAGACTGGAGTAACTGGAGAGTGGAGACTGGAGTAACTGGAGAGAGGAGACTGGAGTAACTGGAGAGAGGTGACTGGAGTAACTGGAGAGGGGAGACTGGAGTAACTGGAGAGTGTAGACTGGAGTAACTGGAGAGAGGAGACTGGAATAACTGGAGAGAGGAGACTGGAGTAACTGGAGAGTGCAGACTGGAGTAACTGGAGAGAGGAAACTGGAGAAACTGGAGAGAGGAGACTGGAGTAACTGGGGAGAGGAGACTGGAGTAACTGGAGAGTGAAAACTGGAGTAACTGGAGAGAGGAGACTGGAGTAAATGGAGAGAGGAGACTGCAGTAATTCGAGAAATTGGAGAGAGGAGACTGGAGTAACTGGAGAGTGCAGACTGGAGTAACTGGAGAGAGCAGACTGGAGTAACTGGAGAGAGGAGACTGGAGTAACTGGAGAGTGGAGACTGGAGTAACTGGTGAGAGGAGACTGGAGTAACTGGAGAGAGGAGACTGGAGTAACTGGAGAGTGTAGACTGGAGTAACTGGAGAGAGGAGACTGGAGTAACTGGAGAGTGGAGACTGGAGTAACTGGAGAGAGCGGAGACAGGACTAACTGGAGAGTGGAGACTGGAGTAACTGGAGAGAGGAGACTGGAGTAACTGAAGAGAGGAGACTGGAGTAACTGGAGAGGGGAGACTGTAGTAACTGGAGACTGTAGAATGGAGCAACTGGAGAGAGGAGACTGGAGTAACTGGAGTGTGGAGACTGGAGTAACTGGGGAGAGGAGAAGGAGTAACTGGAGAGAGGAGACTGGAGTAACTGGAGAGTGTAGACTTGAGCAACTGGAGAGAGGAGACTGGAGTAACTGGAGAGGGGAGACTGGAGTAACTGGAGAGAGGAGACTGCAGTAACTGGAGAGAGGAGACTGCAGTAACTGGAGAGAGGAGACGAGTGACTGGAGAGAGGAGACTGGAGTAACTGCAGAGTGCAGACTGGAGTAACTGGACAGTGGAGACTGGAGTAACTGGAGAGAGGAGACTTGAGCAACTGGAGAGAGGAGACTGGAGTAACTGGAGAGAGGAGAATGCAGTAACTGGAGAGAGGAGACTGCAGTAACTGGAGAGAGGAGACTGGAGTCACTGGAGAGAGGAGACTGGAGTAACTGGAGATAGGAGACTGGAGTAACTGGAGAGTGAAGACTGGAGTAACTGGAGAGAGGAGACTGGAGTAACTGGAGAGAGGAGACTGCAGTAATTGGAGAAATTGGAGAGCGGAGACTGGAGTAACTGGAGAGTGCAGACTGGAGTAAGTGGAGAGAGGAGACTGGAGTAACTGGAGAGAGGAGAATGGAGTAACTGGAGACAGGAGACTGCAGTAATTGGAGTAACTGGAGAGTGGAGACTGGAGTAACTGGAGAGAAGAGACTGGAGTAACTGGAGAGAGGAGACTGGAGTAACTGGAGAGTGAAAACTGGAGTAACTGGAGAGAGGAGACTGCAGTAATTCGAGAAATTGGAGAGAGGAGACTGGAGTAACTGGAGAGTGCAGACTGGAGTACGTGGAGAGAGGAGACTGGAGTAACTGGAGAGAGGAGACTGCAGTAATTGGAGAAATTGGAGAGAGGAGACTGGAGTAACTGGAGAGTGCAGACTTGAGTAAGTGGAGAGAGGAGACTGGAGTAACTGGAGAAAGGAGACTGGAGTAACTGGAGAGAGGAGACTGGAGTAACTGGAGAGAGGCGACTGCAGTAATTGGAGTAACTGGAAAGCGGAGACTGGAGTAACTGGAGAGAGGAGACTGGAGTAAGTGGAGAGAGGAGACAGGAGTAACTGGAGAGTGCAGACTGGAGTAACTGGAGAGAGGAGACTGGAGTAACTGGAGAGACGAGACTGCAGTAATTGGAGAAATTGGAGAGAGGAGACTGGAGTAACTGGAGAAACTGGAGAGAGGAGACTGGAGTGACTGGAGAGAGGAGACTGGAGTAACTGGAGAAAGGAGACTGGAGTAACTGGAGAGAGGAGACTGGAGTAACTGGAGAGAGGAGACTGCAGTAATTGGAGTAACTGAGAGCGGAGTCTGCAGTAACTGGAGAGTGTAGACTGGAGTAACTGGAGAGAGGAGACTGGAGTAAGTGGAGAGAGGAGACAGGAGTAACTGGAGAGTGCAGACTGGCGTAACTGGAGAGAGGAGACTGGAGTAACTGGAGAAAGGAGACTGCAGTAATTGGAGAAATTGGAGAAAGGAGACTGGAGTAACTGGAGAAACTGGAGAGAGGAGACTGGAGTAACTGGAGAGAGGAGACTGGAGTAACTGGAGAAAGGAGACTGGAGTAACTGGAGAGAGGAGACTGGAGTAACTGGAGGGAGGAGACTGCAGTAATTGGAGTAACTGGAGAGCGCAGACTGGAGTAACTGGAGAGAGGAGACTCGAGTAACTGGAGGGAGGAGACTGGAGTAACTGGAGAGTGTAGACTGGAGTAACTGGAGAGAGGAGACTGGAGTAACTGGAGAGTGGAGACTGGAGTAACTGGACAGAGGAGAAGGAGTAACTGGAGAGAGGAGACTGGAGTAACTGGAGAGTGTAGACTTGAGCAACTGGAGAGAGGAGACTGGAGAAACTGAAGAGAGGAGACTGGAGTAACTGGAGAGAGGAGACTGCAGTAACTGGAGAGAGGAGACTGCAGTAACTGGAGAGAGGAGACTGGAGTAACTGCAGAGAGGAGACTGGAGTAACTGCAGAGTGCAGACTGGAGTAACTGGACAGTGGAGACTGGAGTAACTGGAGAGAGGAGACTTGAGCAACTGGAGAGAGGAGACTGGAGTAACTGGAGAGAGGAGAATGCATTAACTGGAGAGAGGAGACTGCAGTAACTGGAGAGAGGAGACTGGAGTCACTGGAGAGAGGAGACTGGAGTAACTGGAGATAGGAGACTGGAGTAACTGGAGAGTGGAGACTGGAGTAACTGGAGAGAGGAGACTGGAGTAACTGGAGAGAGGAGACTGGAGTAACTGGAGAGTGGAGACTGGAGTAACTGGAGAGAGGAGACTGGAGTAACTGGAGAGTGGAGACTGGAGTAACTGGAGATAGGAGACTGCAGTAACTGGAGAGAGGAGACTGGAGTAACTGGAGAGTGTAGAATTGAGCAAATGGAGAGAGGAGACTGGAGTAACTGGAGAGAGGAGACTGGAGTAACTGGAGAGTGGAGACTGGAGTAACTGGAGAGAGGAGACTGGAGTAACTGGAGAGAGGAGACTGGAGTAACTGGAGAGTGGAGTCTGGAGTAACTGGAGAGAGGAGACTGGAGTAACTGGAGAGTGGAGACTGGAGTAACTGGAGAGAGGAGACTGCAGTAACTGGAGAGAGGAGACTGCAGTAACTGGAGAGAGGAGACTGGAGTAACTGGAGAGAGGAGACTGGAGTAACTGGAGATAGGAGACTGGAGTAACTGGAGAGTGCAGACTGGAGTAACTGGAGAGAGGAGACTGGAGTAACTGGAGAGAGGAGACTGGAGTAACTGGAGAGTGGAGACTGGAGTAACTGGTGAGAGGAGACTGGAGTAACTGGAGAGAGGAGACTGGAGTAACTGGAGAGTGTAGACTGGAGTAACTGGAGAGAGGAGACTGGAGTAACTGGAGAGTGGAGACTGGAGTAACTGGAGAGAGCGGAGACAGGAGTAACTGGAGAGTGGAGACTGGAGTAACTGGAGAGAGGAGACTGGAGTAACTGGAGAGAGGAGACCGGAGTAACTGGAGAGTGGAGACTGGAGTAACTGGAGAGAGGAGACTGGAGTAACTGGAGAGAGGAGACTGGAGTAACTGGAGAGTGTAGACTGGAGTAACTGGAGAGAGGAGACTGGAGTAACTGGAGTGTGGAGACTGGAGTAACTGGGGAGAGGAGAAGGAGTAACTGGAGAGAGGAGACTGGAGTAACTGGAGAGTGTAGACTTGAGCAACTGGAGAGAGGAGACTGGTGTAACTGGAGAGAGGAGACTGGAGTAACTGGAGAGAGGAGACTGCAGGAACTGGAGAGAGGAGACTGCAGTAACTGGAGAGAGGAGACTGGAGTAACTGGAGAGAGGAGACTGGAGTAACTGCAGAGTGCAGACTGGAGAAACTGGACAGTGGAGACTGGAGTAACTGGAGAGAGGAGACTTGAGCAACTGGAGAGAGGAGACTGGAGTAACTGGAGAGCGGAGACTGCAGTAACTGGAGAGAGGAGACTGGAGTCACTGGAGAGAGGAGACTGGAGTAACTGGAGATAGGAGACTCGAGTAACTGGAGAGTGCAGACTGGAGTAACTGGAGAGAGGAGACTGGAGTAACTGGAGAGAGGAGACTGGAGTAACTGGAGAGTGGAGACTGGAGTAACTGGAGAGAGGAGACTGGAGTAACTGGAGAGTGGAGACTGGAGTAACTGGAGAGAGGAGACTGCAGTAACTGGAGAGAGGAGACTGCAGTAACTGGAGAGAGGAGACTGCAGTAACTGGAGAGAGGAGACTGGAGTAACTGGAGAGAGGAGACTGGAGTAACTGGAGATAGGAGACTGGAGTAACTGGAGAGTGGAGACTGGAGTAACTGGAGAGAGGAGACTGGAGAAACTGGAGAGAGGAGACTGGAGTAACTGGAGAGTGGAGACTGGAGTAACTGGTGAGAGGAGACTGGAGTAACTGGAGAGAGGAGACTGGAGTAACTGGAGAGTGTAGACTGGAGTAACTGGAGAGAGGAGACTGGAGTAACTGGAGAGTGGAGACTGGAGTAACTGGAGAGAGCGGAGACTGGAGTAACTGGAGAGTGGAGACTGGAGTAACTGGAGAGAGGAGACTGGAGTAACTGGAGAGAGGTGACTGGAGTAACTGGAGAGGGGAGACTGGAGTAACTGGAGAGTGTAGACTGGAGTAACTGGAGAGAGGAGACTGGAATAACTGGAGAGAGGAGACTGGAGTAACTGGAGAGTGCAGACTGGAGTAACTGGAGAGAGGAAACTGGAGAAACTGGAGAGAGGAGACTGGAGTAACTGGGGAGAGGAGACTGGAGTAACTGGAGAGTGAAAACTGGAGTAACTGGAGAGAGGAGACTGGAGTAACTGGAGAGAGGAGACTGCAGTAATTCGAGAAATTGGAGAGAGGAGACTGGAGTAACTGGAGAGTGCAGACTGGAGTAACTGGAGAGAGGAGACTGGAGTAACTGGAGAGAGGAGACTGGAGTAACTGGAGAGTGGAGACTGGAGTAACTGGTGAGAGGAGACTGGAGTAACTGGAGAGAGGAGACTGGAGTAACTGGAGAGTGTAGACTGGAGTAACTGGAGAGAGGAGACTGGAGTAACTGGAGAGTAGAGACTGGAGTAACTGGAGAGAGCGGAGACAGGACTAACTGGAGAGTGGAGACTGGAGTAACTGGAGAGAGGAGACTGGAGTAACTGAAGAGAGGAGACTGGAGTAACTGGAGAGGGGAGACTGGAGTAACTGGAGACTGTAGACTGGAGTAACTGGAGAGAGGAGACTGGAGTAACTGGAGTGTGGAGACTGGAGTAACTGGGGAGAGGAGAAGGAGTAACTGGAGAGAGGAGACTGGAGTAACTGGAGAGTGTAGACTTGAGCAACTGGAGAGAGGAGACTGGAGTAACTGGAGAGAGGAGACTGGAGTAACTGGAGAGAGGAGACTGCAGTAACTGGAGAGAGGAGACTGCAGTAACTGGAGAGAGGAGACTGGAGTGACTGGAGAGAGGAGACTGGAGTAACTGCAGAGTGCAGACTGGAGTAACTGGACAGTGGAGACTGGAGTAACTGGAGAGAGGAGACTTGAGCAACTGGAGAGAGGAGACTGGAGTAACTGGAGAGAGGAGAATGCAGTAACTGGAGAGAGGAGACTGCAGTAACTGGAGAGAGGAGACTGGAGTCACTGGAGAGAGGAGACTGGAGTAACTGGAGATAGGAGACTGGAGTAACTGGAGAGTGAAGACTGGAGTAACTGGAGAGAGGAGACTGGAGCAACTGGAGAGAGGAGACTGCAGTAATTGGAGAAATTGGAGAGCGGAGACTGGAGTAACTGGAGAGTGCAGACTGGAGTAACTGGAGAGAAGAGACTGGAGTAACTGGAGAGAGGAGACTGGAGTAACTGGAGAGTGGAGACTGGAGTAACTGGAAAGAGGAGACTGGAGTAAGTGGAGAGAGGAGACTGGAGTAACTGGAGAGTGAAAACTGGAGTACCTGGAGAGAGGAGACTGGAGTAACTGGAGAGAGGAGACTGCAGTAATTGGAGAAATTGGAGAGAGGAGACTGGAGTAACTGGAGAGTGCAGACTGGAGTAAGTGGAGTGAGGAGACTGGAGTAACTGGAGAAAGGAGACTGGAGTAACTGGAGAGAGGAGACTGGAGTAACTGGAGAGAGACGACTGCAGTAATTGGAGTAACTGGAAAGCGGAGACTGGAGTAACTGGAGAGAGGAGACTGGAGTAAGTGGAGAGAGGAGACAGGAGTAACTGGAGAGTGCAGACTGGAGTAACTGGAGAGAGGAGACTGGAGTAACTGGAGAGAGGAGACTGCAGTAATTGGAGAAATTGGAGAGAGGAGACTGGAGTAACTGGAGAAACTGGAGAGAGGAGACTGGAGTGACTGGAGAGAGGAGACTGGAGTAACTGGAGAAAGGAGACTGGAGTAACTGGAGAGAGGAGACTGGAGTAACTGGAGAGAGGAGACTGCAGTAATTGGAGTAACAGGAGAGCGGAGTCTGGAGTAACTGGAGAGTGTAGACTGGAGTAACTGGAGAGAGGAGACTGGAGTAAGTGGAGAGAGGAGACAGGAGTAACTGGAGAGTGCAGACTGGAGTAACTGGAGAGAGGAGACTGGAGTAACTGGAGAGAGGAGACTGCAGTAATTGGAGAAATTGGAGAAAGGAGACTGGAGTAACTGGAGAAACTGGAGAGAGGAGACTGGAGTAACTGGAGAGAGGAGACTGGAGTAACTGGAGAAAGGAGACTGGAGTAACTGGAGAGAGGAGACTGGAGTAACTGGAGGGAGGAGACTGCAGTAATTGGAGTAACTGGAGAGCGCAGACTGGAGTAACTGGAGAGAGGAGACTGGAGTAACTGGAGGGAGGAGACTGGAGTAACTGGAGAGAGGAGACTGGATAAACTGGAGAGTGGAGACTGGAGTAACTGGAGAGAGGAGACTGGAGTAACTGGAGAGAGGAGACTGCAGTAATTGGAGTAACTGGAGAGTGCAGACTGGAGTAACTGGAGAGAGGAGACTGGAGTAACTGGAGAGAGACTGGAGTAACTGGAGAGAGGAGACTGGAGTAACTGGAGAGTGGAGACTGGAGTAACTGGAGAGAGGAGACTGGAGTAAATGGAGTGTGAAGACTGGCGTAACTGGAGAGAGGAGACTGGAGTAACTGGAGAGTGGAGACGGCAGTAACTGGAGAGAGGAGACTGGAGTAACTGGAGAGAGGAGACTTGAGCAACTGGAGATAGGAGACTGGAGTAACTGGAGAGAGGAGACTGGAGTAACTGGAGAGAGGAGACTGGAGTAACTGGAGAGTGCAGACTGGAGTACCTGGAGAGAGGAGACTTGAGTAACTGGAGAGAGGAGACTGGAGTAACTGGAGGGAGGAGACTGGAGTAACTGGACAGTACAGAATGGAGTAACTGGAGAGAGGAGACTGGAGTAACTGGAGAGTAGAGACTGGAGTAACTGGAGAGAGGAGACTGGAGTAACTGGAGAGTGGAGACCGGAGTAACTGGAGAGCGCGGAGACTGGAGTAACTGGAGAGTGGAGACGGGAATAACAGGAGAGAGGAGACTGGAGTAACTGGAGAGAGGAGACTGCAGTAACTGGAGAGGGGAGACTGGAGTAACTGTAGAGTGTAGACTAGAGTAACTGGAGAGAGGAGACTGGAGTAACTGGAGAGAGGACACTGGAGTAACTGGAGAGAGGAGACTGGAGTAACTGGAGAGAGGAGACTGGAGTAACTGGAGAGTGCAGACTGGAGTAACTGGAGAGAGGAGACTGGCGAAACTGGAGAAACTGGAGAGAGGAGACTGTAGTAACTGGGGAGAGGAGACTGGAGTAAGTGGAGAGAGGAGACAGGAGTAACTGGAGAGTGCAGACTGGAGTAACTGGAGAGAGGAGACTGGAGCAACTGGAGAGAGGAGACTGCAATAATTGGAGAAATAAGAGAAAGGAGACTGGAGTAACTGGAGAAACTGGAGAGAGGAGACTGGAGTAACTGGAGAGAGGAGACTGGAGTAACTGGAGAAAGGAGACTGGAGTAACTGGAGAGAGGAGACTGGAGTAACTGGAGGGAGGAGACTGCAGTAATTGGAGTAACTGGAGAGCGCAGACTGGAGTAACTGGAGAGAGGAGACTGGAGTAACTGGAGGGAGGAGACTGGAGTAACTGGAGAGAGGAGACTGGATAAACTGGAGAGTGCAGACTGGAGTAACTGGAGAGAGGAGACTGGAGTAACTGGAGAGAGGAGACTGCAGTAATTGGAGTAACTGGAGAGTGCAGAATGGAGTAACTGGAGAGAGGAGACTGGAGTAACTCAAGAGAGGAGACTGGAGTAACTGGAGATAGGAGACTGCAGTAATTGGAGTAACTGGAGAGTGCAGACTGGAGTAACTGGAGAGAGGAGACTGGTGTAACTGGAGAGAGACTGGAGTAACTGGAGAGAGGAGACTGGAGTAACTGGAGAGAGGAGACTGGAGTAAATGGAGTGTGAAGACTGGCGTAACTGAAGAGAGGAGACTGGAGTAACTGGAGAGTGCAGACGGCAGTAACTGGAGAGAGGAGACTGGAGTAACTGGAGAGAGGAGACTTGAGCAACAGGAGATAGGAGACTGGAGTAACTGGAGAGAGAAGACTGGGGTAACTGGAGAGAGGAGACTGCAGTAACTGGAGAGAGGAGACTGCAGTAACTGGAGAGAGGAGACTGGAGTAACTGGAGAGAGGAGACTGGAGTAACTGGAGATAGGAGACTGGAGTAACTGGAGAGTGGAGACTGGAGTAACTGGAGAGAGGAGACTGGAGTAACTGGAGAGAGGAGACTGGAGTAACTGGAGAGTGCAGACTGGAGTACCTGGAGAGAGGAGACTGGAGTAACTGGAGAGAGGAGACTGGAGTAACTGGAGAGAGGAGACTGGAGTGACTGGACAGTACAGAATGGAGTAACTGGAGAGAGGAGACTGGAGTAACTGGAGAGTGGAGACTGGAGTAACTGGAGAGAGGAGACTGGAGTAACTGGAGAGTGGAGACCGGAGTAACTGGAGAGCGCGGAGACTGGAGTAACTGGAGAGTGGAGACGGGAATAACAGGAGAGAGGAGACTGAAGTAACTGGAGAGAGGAGACTGGAGTAACTGGAGAGGGGAGACTGGAGTAACTGTAGAGTGTAGACTAGAGTAACTGGACAGAGGAGACTGGAGTAACTGGAGAGTGGAGACTGGAGTAACTGGAGAGAGCGGAGACAGGACTAACTGGAGAGTGGAGACTGGAGTAACTGGAGAGAGGAGACTGGAGTAACTGGAGACAGGAGACTGGCGAAACTGGAGAAACTGGAGAGAGGAGACTGGAGTAACTGGGGAGAGGAGACTGGAGTAACTGGAGAGAGGAGACTGGAGTAACTGGAGAGAGGAGACTGGAGTAACTGGAGAGAGGAGACTGGAGTAACTGGAGAGAGGAGACTGGAGTAACTGGAGAGAGGAGACTGGAGTAACTGGAGAGTGCAGACTGGAGTAACTGGAGAGAGGAGACTGGCGAAACTGGAGAAACTGGAGAGAGGAGACTGGAGTAACTGGGGAGAGGAGACTGGAGTAAGTGGAGAGAGGAGACAGGAGTAACTGGAGAGTGCAGACTGGAGTAACTGGAGAGAGGAGACTGGAGCAACTGGAGAGAGGAGACTGCAGTAATTGGAGAAATAAGAGAAAGGAGACTGGAGTAACTGGAGAAACTGGAGAGAGGAGACTGGAGTAACTGGAGAGAGGAGACTGGAGTAACTGGAGAAAGGAGACTGGAGTAACTGGAGAGAGGAGACTGGAGTAACTGGAGGGAGGAGACTGCAGTAATTGGAGTAACTGGAGAGCGCAGACTGGAGTAACTGGAGAGAGGAGACTGGAGTAACTGGAGGGAGGAGACTGGAGTAGCTGGAGAGAGGAGACTGGATAAACTGGAGAGTGGAGACTGGAGTAACTGGAGAGAGGAGACTGGAGTAACTGGAGAGAGGAGACTGCAGTAATTGGAGTAACTGGAGAGTGCAGAATGGAGTAACTGGAGAGAGGAGACTGGAGTAACTCAAGAGAGGAGACTGGAGTAACTGGAGATAGGAGACTGCAGTAATTGGAGTAACTGGAGAGTGCAGACTGGAGTAACTGGAGAGAGGAGACTGGTGTAACTGGAGAGAGACTGGAGTAACTGGAGAGAGGAGACTGGAGTAACTGGAGAGAGGAGACTGGAGTAAATGGAGTGTGAAGACTGGCGTAACTGAAGAGAGGAGACTGGAGTAACTGGAGAGTGCAGACGGCAGTAACTGGAGAGAGGAGACTGGAGTAACTGGAGAGAGGAGACTTGAGCAACAGGAGATAGGAGACTGGAGTAACTGGAGAGAGAAGACTGGGGTAACTGGAGAGAGGAGACTGCAGTAACTGGAGAGAGGAGACTGCAGTAACTGGAGAGAGGAGACTGGAGTAACTGGAGAGAGGAGACTGGAGTAACTGGAGATAGGAGACTGGAGTAACTGGAGAGTGGAGACTGGAGTAACTGGAGAGAGGAGACTGGAGTAACTGGAGAGAGGAGACTGGAGTAACTGGAGAGTGCAGACTTGAGTACCTGGAGAGAGGAGACTGGAGTAACTGGAGAGAGGAGACTGGAGTAACTGGAGAGAGGAGACTGGAGTAACTGGACAGTACAGAATGGAGTAACTGGAGAGAGGAGACTGGAGTAACTGGAGAGTGGAGACTGGAGTAACTGGAGAGAGGAGACTGGAGTAACTGGATAGTGGAGACCGGAGTAACTGGAGAGCGCGGAGACTGGAGTAACTGGAGAGTGGAGACGGGAATAACAGGAGAGAGGAGACTGAAGTAACTGGAGAGAGGAGACTGGAGTAACTGGAGAGGGGAGACTGGAGTAACTGTAGAGTGTAGACTAGAGTAACTGGACAGAGGAGACTGGAGTAACTGGAGAGTGGAGACTGGAGTAACTGGAGAGAGCGGAGACAGGACTAACTGGAGAGTGGAGACTGGAGTAACTGGAGAGAGGAGACTGGAGTAACTGAAGAGAGGAGACTGGAGTAACTGGAGAGGGGAGACTGGAGTAACTGGAGACTGTAGACTGGAGTAACTGGAGAGAGGAGACTGGAGTAACTGGAGTGTGGAGACTGGAGTAACTGGGGAGAGGAGAAGGAGTAACTGGAGAGAGGAGACTGGAGTAACTGGAGAGTGTAGACTTGAGCAACTGGAGAGAGGAGACTGGAGTAACTGGAGAGAGGAGACTGGAGTAACTGGAGAGAGGAGACTGCAGTAACTGGAGAGAGGAGACTGCAGTAACTGGAGAGAGGAGACTGGAGTGACTGGAGAGAGGAGACTGGAGTAACTGCAGAGTGCAGACTGGAATAACTGGACAGTGGAGACTGGAGTAACTGGAGAGAGGAGACTTGAGCAACTGGAGAGAGGAGACTGGAGTAACTGGAGAGAGGAGAATGCAGTAACTGGAGAGAGGAGACTGCAGTAACTGGAGAGAGGAGACTGGAGTCACTGGAGAGAGGAGACTGGAGTAACTGGAGATAGGAGACTGGAGTAACTGGAGAGTGAAGACTGGAGTAACTGGAGAGAGGAGACTGAAGTAACTGGAGAGAGGAGACTGCAGTAATTGGAGAAATTGGAGAGCGGAGACTGGAGTAACTGGAGAGTGCAGACTGGAGTAAGTGGAGAGAGGAGACTGGAGTAACTGGAGAGAGGAGAATGGAGTAACTGGAGACAGGAGACTGCAGTAATTGAAGTAACTGGAGAGTGGAGACTGGAGTAACTGGAGAGAAGAGACTGGAGTAACTGGAGAGAGGAGAGTGGAGTAACTGGAGAGTGGAGACTGGAGTAACTGGAAAGAGGAGACTGGAGTAAGTGGAGAGAGGAGACTGGAGTAACTGGAGAGTGAAAACTGGAGTAACTGGAGAGAGGAGACTGGAGTAACTGGAGAGAGGAGACTGCAGTAATTCGAGAAATTGGAGAGAGGAGACTGGAGTAACTGGAGAGTGCAGACTGGAGTACCTGGAGAGAGGAGACTGGAGTAACTGGAGAGAGGAGACTGCAGTAATTGGAGAAATTGGAGAGAGGAGACTGGAGTAACTGGAGAGTGGTGACTGGAGTAAGTGGAGTGAGGAGACTGGAGTAACTGGAGAAAGGAGACTGGAGTAACTGGAGAGAGGAGACTGGAGTAACTGGAGAGAGGCGACTGCAGTAATTGGAGTAACTGGAAAGCGGAGACTGGAGTAACTGGAGAGAGGAGACTGGAGTAAGTGGAGAGAGGAGACAGGAGTAACTGGAGAGTGCAGACTGGAGTAACTGGAGAGAGGAGACTGGAGTAACTGGAGAGAGGAGACTGCAGTAATTGGAGAAATTGGAGAGAGGAGACTGGAGTAACTGGAGAAACTGGAGAGAGGAGACTGGAGTGACTGGAGAGAGGAGACTGGAGTAACTGGAGAAAGGAGACTGGAGTAACTGGAGAGAGGAGACTGGAGTAACTGGAGAGAGGAGACTGCAGTAATTGGAGTAACTGGAGAGCGGAGTCTGGAGTAACTGGAGAGTGTAGACTGGAGTAACTGGAGAGAGGAGACTGGAGTAAGTGGAGAGAGGAGACAGGAGTAACTGGAGAGTGCAGACTGGAGTAACTGGAGAGAGGAGACTGGAGTAACTGGAGAGAGGAGACTGCAGTAATTGGAGAAATTGGAGAAAGGAGACTGGAGTAACTGGAGAAACTGGAGAGAGGAGACTGGAGTAACTGGAGAGAGGAGACTGGAGTAACTGGAGAAAGGAGACTGGAGTAACTGGAGAGAGGAGACTGGAGTAACTGGAGGGAGGAGACTGCAGTAATTGGAGTAACTGGAGAGCGCAGACTGGAGTAACTGGAGAGAGGAGACTGGAGTAACTGGAGGGAGGAGACTGGAGTAACTGGAGAGAGGAGACTGGATAAACTGGAGAGTGGAGACTGGAGTAACTGGAGAGAGGAGACTGGAGTAACTGGAGAGAGGAGACTGCAGTAATTGGAGTAACTGGAGAGTGCAGACTGGAGTAACTGGAGAGAGGAGACTGGTGTAACTGGAGAGAGACTGGAGTAACTGGAGAGAGGAGACTGGAGTAACTGGAGAGTGGAGACTGGAGTAACTGGAGAGAGGAGACTGGAGTAAATGGAGTGTGAAGACTGGCGTAACTGGAGAGAGGAGACTGGAGTAACTGGAGAGTGGAGACGGCAGTAACTGGAGAGAGGAGACTGGAGTAACTGGAGAGAGGAGATTGAGCAACTGGAGATAGGAGACTGGAGTAACTGGAGAGAGGAGACTGGAGTAACTGGAGAGTGCAGACTGGAGTACCTGGAGAGAGGAGACTGGAGTAACTGGAGAGAGGAGACTGGAGTAACTGGAGGGAGGAGACTGGAGTAACTGGACAGTACAGAATGGAGTAACTGGAGAGAGGAGACTGGAGTAACTGGAGAGAGGAGACTGGAGTAACTGGAGAGTGGAGACCGGAGTAACTGGAGAGCGCGGAGACTGGAGTAACTGGAGAGTGGAGACGGGAATAACAGGAGAGAGGAGACTGGAGTAACTGGAGAGAGGAGACTGCAGTAACTGGAGAGGGGAGACTGGAGTAACTGTAGAGTGTAGACTAGAGTAACTGGAGAGAGGAGACTGGAGTAACTGGAGAGAGGAGACTGGAGTAACTGGAGAGAGGAGACTGGAGTAACTGGAGAGAGGAGACTGGAGTAACTGGAGAGTGCAGACTGGAGTAACTGGAGAGAGGAGACTGGCGAAACTGGAGAAACTGGAGAGAGGAGACTGGAGTAACTGGGGAGAGGAGACTGGAGTAAGTGGAGAGAGGAGACAGGAGTAACTGGAGAGTGCAGACTGGAGTAACTGGAGAGAGGAGACTGGAGCAACTGGAGAGAGGAGACTGCAGTAATTGGAGAAATAAGAGAAAGGAGACTGGAGTAACTGGAGAAACTGGAGAGAGGAGACTGGAGTAACTGGAGAGAGGAGACTGGAGTAACTGGAGAAAGGAGACTGGAGTAACTGGAGAGAGGAGACTGGAGTAACTGGAGGGAGGAGACTGGAGTAACTGGAGAGAGGAGACTGGATAAACTGGAGAGTGCAGACTGGAGTAACTGGAGAGAGGAGACTGGAGTAACTGGAGAGAGGAGACTGCAGTAATTGGAGTAACTGGAGAGTGCAGAATGGAGTAACTGGAGAGAGGAGACTGGTGTAACTGGAGAGAGACTGGAGTAACTCAAGAGAGGAGACTGGAGTAACTGGAGATAGGAGACTGCAGTAATTGGAGTAACTGGAGAGTGCAGACTGGAGTAACTGGAGAGAGGAGACTGGTGTAACTGGAGAGAGACTGGAGTAACTGGAGAGAGGAGACTGGAGTAACTGGAGAGAGGAGACTGGAGTAAATGGAGTGTGAAGACTGGCGTAACTGAAGAGAGGAGACTGGAGTAACTGGAGAGTGCAGACGGCAGTAACTGGAGAGAGGAGACTGGAGTAACTGGAGAGAGGAGACTTGAGCAACAGGAGATAGGAGACTGGAGTAACTGGAGAGAGAAGACTGGGGTAACTGGAGAGAGGAGACTGCAGTAACTGGAGAGAGGAGACTGCAGTAACTGGAGAGAGGAGACTGGAGTAACTGGAGAGAGGAGACTGGAGTAACTGGAGATAGGAGACTGGAGTAACTGGAGAGTGGAGACTGGAGTAACTGGAGAGAGGAGACTGGAGTAACTGGAGAGAGGAGACTGGAGTAACTGGAGAGTGCAGACTGGAGTACCTGGAGAGAGGAGACTGGAGTAACTGGAGAGAGGAGACTGGAGTAACTGGAGAGAGGAGACTGGAGTAACTGGACAGTACAGAATGGAGTAACTGGAGAGCGGAGACTGGAGTAACTGGAGAGTGGAGACTGGAGTAACTGGAGAGAGGAGACTGGAGTAACTGGAGAGTGGAGACCGGAGTAACTGGAGAGCGCGGAGACTGGAGTAACTGGAGAGTGGAGACGGGAATAACAGGAGAGAGGAGACTGAAGTAACTGGAGAGAGGAGACTGGAGTAACTGGAGAGGGGAGACTGGAGTAACTGTAGAGTGTAGACTAGAGTAACTGGACAGAGGAGACTGGAGTAACTGGAGAGAGGAGACTGGAGTAACTGGAGAGAGGAGACTGGAGTAACTGGAGAGAGGAGACAGGAGTAAGTGGAGAGAGGAGACAGGAGTAACTGGAGAGTGCAGACTGGAGTAACTGGAGAGAGGAGACTGGAGTAACTGGAGAGAGGAGACTGCAGTAATTGGAGAAATTGGAGAAAGGAGACTGGAGGAACTGGAGAAACTGGAGAGAGGAGACTGGAGTAACTGGAGAGAGGAGACTCGAGTAACTGGAGAAAGGAGACTGGAGTAACTGGAGAGAGGAGACTGGAGTAACTGGAGGGAGGAGACTGCAGTAATTGGAGAAATTGGAGAAAGGAGACTGGAGTAACTGGAGAGACTGGAGAGAGGAGACTGGAGTAACTGGAGAGAGGAGACTGGAGTAACTGGAGAAAGGAGACTGGAGTAACTGGAGAGTGCAGACTGGAGTAACTGGAGAGATGAGACTGGAGAAACTGGAGAAACTGGAGAGAGGAGACTGGAGTAACTGGGGAGAGGAGACTGGAGTAAGTGGAGAGAGGAGACAGGAGTAACTGGAGAGTGCAGACTGGAGTAACTGGAGAGAGGAGACTGGAGTAACTGGAGAGAGGAGACTGCAGTAATTGGAGAAATTGGAGAAAGGAGACTGGAGTAACTGGAGAAACTGGAGAGAGGAGACTGGAGTAACTGGAGAGAGGAGACTGGAGTAACTGGAGAAAGGAGACTGGAGTAACTGGAGAGAGGAGACTGGTGTAACTGGAGGGAGGAGACTGCAGTAATTGGAGTAACTGGAGAGCGCAGACTGGAGTAACTGGAGAGAGGAGACTGGAGTAACTGGAGGGAGGAGACTGGAGTAACTGGAGAGAGGAGACTGGATAAACTGGAGAGTGGAGACTGGAGTAACTGGAGAGAGGAGACTGGAGTAACTGGAGAGAGGAGACTGCAGTAATTGGAGTAACTGGAGAGTGCAGACTGGAGTAACTGGAGAGAGGAGACTGGAGTAACTGGAGAGTGGAGACTGGAGTAACTGGAGAGAGGAGACTGGAGTAAATGGAGTGTGAAGACTGGCGTAACTGAAGAGAGGAGACTGGAGTAACTGGAGAGTGGAGACGGCAGTAACTGGAGAGAGGAGACTGGAGTAACTGGAGAGAGGAGACTGGATAAACTGGAGAGAGGAGACTGGAGTAACTGGAGAGAGGAGACTGGAGTAACTGGAGAGAGGAGACTGGAGTAACTGGAGAGAGGAGACTGGATAAACTGGAGAGTGGAGACTGGAGTAACTGGAGAGAGGAGATTGGAGTAACTGGAGAGAGGAGACTGCAGTAATTGGAGTAACTGGAGAGTGCAGACTGGAGTAACTGGAGAGAGGAGACTGGTGTAACTGGAGAGAGACTGGAGTAACTGGAGAGAGGAGACTGGAGTAACTGGAGTGTGGAGACTGGAGTAACTGGAGAGAGGAGACTGGAGTAACTGGAGAGTGGAGACCGGAGTAACTGGAGAGCGCGGAGACTGGAGTAACTGGAGAGTGGAGACGGGAATAACAGGAGAGAGGAGACTGGAGTAACTGGAGAGAGGAGACTGGAGTAACTGGAGAGGGGAGACTGGAGTAACTGTAGAGTGTAGACTAGAGTAACTGGAGAGAGGAGACTGGAGTAACTGGAGAGAGGAGACTAGAGTAACTGGAGAGAGGAGACTGGAGTAACTGGAGAGTGCAGACTGGAGTAACTGGAGAGAGGAGACTGGAGAAACTGGAGAAACTGGAGAGAGGAGACTGGAGTAACTGGGGAGAGGAGACTGGAGTAAGTGGAGAGAGGAGACAGGAGTAACTGGAGAGTGCAGACTGGAGTAACTGGAGAGAGGAGACTGGAGTAACTGGAGAGAGGAGACTGCAGTAATTGGAGAAATTGGAGAAAGGAGACTGGAGTAACTGGAGAAACTGGAGAGAGGAGACTGGAGTAACTGGAGAGAGGAGACTGGAGTAACTGGAGAAAGGAGACTGGAGTAACTGGAGAGAGGAGACTGGAGTAACTGGAGGGAGGAGACTGCAGTAATTGGAGTAACTGGAGAGCGCAGACTGGAGTAACTGGAGAGAGGAGACTGGAGTAACTGGAGGGAGGAGACTGGAGTAACTGGAGAGAGGAGACTGGATAAACGGGAGAGTGGAGACTGGAGTAAATGGAGAGAGGAGACTGGAGTAACTGGAGAGAGGAGACAGCAGTAATTGGAGTAACTGGAGAGTGCAGACTGGAGTAACTGGAGAGAGGAGACTGGTGTCACTGGAGAGAGACTGGAGTAACTGGAGAGAGGAGACTGGAATAACTGGAGAGTGGAGACTGGAGTAACTGAAGAGAGGAGACTGGAGTAAATGGAGTGTGAAGACTGGCGTAACTGGAGAGAGGAGACTGGAGTAACTGGAGAGTGGAGACGGCATAACTGGAGAGAGGAGACTGGAGTAACTGGAGAGAGGAGACTTGAGCAACTGGAGAGAGGAGACTGGAGTAACTGGAGAGAGGAGACTGGGGTAACTGGAGAGAGGAGACTGGAGTAACTGGAGAGGAGAGACTGGAGTAACTGGAGATAGGAGACTGGAGTAACTGGAGAGTGGAGACTGGAGTAACTGGAGAGAGGAGACTGGAGTAACTGGAGAGAGGAGACTGGAGTAACTGGAGAGTGCAGACTGGAGTACCTGGAGAGAGGAGACTGGAGTAACTGGAGAGAGGAGACTGGAGTAACTGGAGAGAGGAGACTGGAGTAACTGGACAGTACAGAATGGAGTAACTGGAGAGAGGAGACTGGAGTAACTGTTGAGTGGAGACTGGAGTAACTGGAGAGAGAGGAGACTGGAGTAACTGGAGAGTGGAGACTGGAGTAACTGGAGAGAGCGGAGACTGGAGTAACTGGAGAGAGAAGACTGGAGTAACTGGAGAGTGGAGACTGGAGTAACTGGAAAGAGGAGACTGGAGTAAGTGGAGAGAGGAGACTGGAGTTACTGGAGAGTGAAGACTGGAGTAACTGGGGAGAGGAGACTGGAGAAACTGGAGAGAGGAGACTGCAGTAATTGGAGAAATTGGAGAGAGGAGACTGGAGTAACTGGAGAGAGGAGACTTGAGTAACTGGAGAGAGGAGACTGGAGTAACTGGAGAGAGGAGACTGCAGTAATTGGAGTAACTGGAGAGCGGAGACTTGAGTAACTGGAGAGTGAAGACTGGAGTAACTGGAGAGAGGAGACTGGAGTAAGTGGAGAGAGGAGACTGGAGTAACTGGAGAGTGCAGACTGGAGTAACTGGAGAGAGGAGACTGGAGTAAGTGGAGAGAGGAGACTGCAGTAATTGGAGAAATTGGAGAGAGGAGACTGGAGTAACTGGAGAAACTGGAGAGAGGAGACTGGAGTAACTGGAGAGAGGAGACTGGAGTAACTGGAGAAAGGAGACTGGAGTAACTGGAGAAAGGAGACTGGAGTAACTGGAGAGAGGAGACTGGAGTAACTGGAGAGAGGAGACTGGAGTAACTGGAGAGAGGAGACTGGAGTAAATGGAGTGTGAAGACTGGCGTAACTGGAGAGAGGAGACTGGAGTAACTGGAGAGTGGAGACGGCAGTAACTGGAGAGAGGAGACTGGAGTAACTGGAGAGAGGAGACTTGAGCAACTGGAGAGAGGAGACTGGAGTAACTAGAGAGAGGAGACTGGGGTAACTGGAGAGAGGAGACTGCAGTAACTGGAGAGAGGAGACTGCAGTAACTGGAGAGAGGAGACTGGAGTAACTGGAGAGAGGAGACTGGAGTAACTGGAGAGTGGAGACTGGAGTAACTGGAGAGAGGAGACTGGAGTAACTGGAGATAGGAGACTGGAGTAACTGGAGAGTGGAGACTGGAGTAACTGGAGAGAGGAGACTGGAGTAACTGGAGAGAGGAGACTGGAGTAACTGGAGAGTGCAGACTGGAGTACCTGGAGAGAGGAGACTGGAGTAACTGGAGAGAGGAGACTGGAGTAACTGGAGAGACGAGACTGGAGTAACTGGAATGTACAGAATGGAGTAACAGGAGAGAGGAGACTGGAGTAACTGGAGAGTGGAGAATGGAGTAACTGGAGAGAGGAGACTGGAGTAACTGGAGAGTGGAGACTGGAGTAACTGGAGAGAGCGGAGACTGGAGTAACTGGAGAGAGGAGACGGGAATAACTGGAGAGAGGAGACTGGAGTAACTGGAGAGAGGAGACTGGAGTAACTGGAGAGGGGAGACTGGAGTAACTGTAGAGTGTAGACTAGAGTAACTGGAGAGAAAGTCTGGAGTAACTGGAGAGAGGAGACTGGAGTAACTGGAGAGAGGAGACTGGAGTAACTGGAGAGTGCAGACTGGAGTACTTGGAGAGAGGAGACTGGAGTAACTGGAGAGAGGAGACTGGAGTAACTGGAGAGAGGAGACTGGAGTAACTGGACAGTACAGAATGGAGTAACTGGAGAGAGGAGACTGGAGTAACTGTTGAGTGGAGACTGGAGTAACTGGAGAGAGCGGAGACTGGAGTAACTGGAGAGTGGAGACTGGAGTAACTGGAGTGAGCGGAGACTGGAGTAACTGGAGAGAGAAGACTGGAGTAACTGGAGAGTGGAGACTGGAGTAACTGGAAAGAGGAGACTGGAATAAGTGGAGAGAGGAGACTGGAGTTACTGGAGAGAGGAGACTGCAGTAATTGGAGAAATTGGAGAGAGGAGACTGGAGTAACTGGAGAGTGCAGACGGCAGTAACTGGAGAGAAGAGACTGGAGTAACTGGAGAGAGGAGACTTGAGCAACAGGAGATAGGAGACTGGAGTAACTGGAGAGAGAAGACTGGGGTAACTGGAGAGAGGAGACTGCAGTAACTGGAGAGAGGAGACTGCAGTAACTGGAGAGAGGAGACTGGAGTAACTGGAGAGAGGAGACTGGAGTAACTGGAGATAGGAGACTGGAGTAACTGGAGAGTGGAGACTGGAGTAACTGGAGAGAGGAGACTGGAGTAACTGGAGAGAGGAGACTGGAGTAACTGGAGAGTGCAGACTGGAGTACCTGGAGAGAGGAGACTGGAGTAACTGGAGAGAGGAGACTGGAGTAACTGGAGAGAGGAGACTGGAGTAACTGGACAGTACAGAATGGAGTAACTGGAGAGCGGAGACTGGAGTAACTGGAGAGTGGAGACTGGAGTAACTGGAGAGAGGAGACTGGAGTAACTGGAGAGTGGAGACCGGAGTAACTGGAGAGCGCGGAGACTGGAGTAACTGGAGAGTGGAGACGGGAATAACAGGAGAGAGGAGACTGAAGTAACTGGAGAGAGGAGACTGGAGTAACTGGAGAGGGGAGACTGGAGTAACTGTAGAGTGTAGACTAGAGTAACTGGACAGAGGAGACTGGAGTAACTGGAGAGAGGAGACTGGAGTAACTGGAGAGAGGAGACTGGAGTAACTGGAGAGAGGAGACTGGAGTAAGTGGAGAGAGGAGACAGGAGTAACTGGAGAGTGCAGACTGGAGTAACTGGAGAGAGGAGACTGGAGTAACTGCAGAGAGGAGACTGCAGTAATTGGAGAAATTGGAGAAAGGAGACTGGAGGAACTGGAGAAACTGGAGAGAGGAGACTGGAGTAACTGGAGAGAGGAGACTGGAGTAACTGGAGAAAGGAGACTGGAGTAACTGGAGAGAGGAGACTGGAGTAACTGGAGGGAGGAGACTGCAGTAATTGGAGAAATTGGAGAAAGGAGACTGGAGTAACTGGAGAGACTGGAGAGAGGAGACTGGAGTAACTGGAGAGAGGAGACTGGAGTAACTGGAGAAAGGAGACTGGAGTAACTGGAGAGTGCAGACTGGAGTAACTGGAGAGATGAGACTGGAGAAACTGGAGAAACTGGAGAGAGGAGACTGGAGTAACTGGGGAGAGGAGACTGGAGTAAGTGGAGAGAGGAGACAGGAGTAACTGGAGAGTGCAGACTGGAGTAACTGGAGAGAGGAGACTGGAGTAACTGGAGAGAGGAGACTGCAGTAATTGGAGAAATTGGAGAAAGGAGACTGGAGTAACTGGAGAAACTGGAGAGAGGAGACTGGAGTAACTGGAGAGAGGAGACTGGAGTAACTGGAGAAAGGAGACTGGAGTAACTGGAGAGAGGAGACTGGTGTAACTGGAGGGAGGAGACTGCAGTAATTGGAGTAACTGGAGAGCGCAGACTGGAGTAACTGGAGAGAGGAGACTGGAGTAACTGGAGGGAGGAGACTGGAGTAACTGGAGAGAGGAGACTGGATAAACTGGAGAGTGGAGACTGGAGTAACTGGAGAGAGGAGACTGGAGTAACTGGAGAGAGGAGACTGCAGTAATTGGAGTAACTGGAGAGTGCAGACTGGAGTAACTGGAGAGAGGAGACTGGAGTAACTGGAGAGTGGAGACTGGAGTAACTGGAGAGAGGAGACTGGAGTAAATGGAGTGTGAAGACTGGCGTAACTGGAGAGAGGAGACTGGAGTAACTGGAGAGTGGAGACGGCTGTAACTGGAGAGAGGAGACTGGAGTAACTGGAGAGAGGAGACTGGATAAACTGGAGAGAGGAGACTGGAGTAACTGGAGAGAGGAGACTGGAGTAACTGGAGAGAGGAGACTGGAGTAACTGGAGAGAGGAGACTGGATAAACTGGAGAGTGGAGACTGGAGTAACTGGAGAGAGGAGATTGGAGTAACTGGAGAGAGGAGACTGCAGTAATTGGAGTAACTGGAGAGTGCAGACTGGAGTAACTGGAGAGAGGAGACTGGTGTAACTGGAGAGAGACTGGAGTAACTGGAGAGAGGAGACTGGAGTAACTGGAGTGTGGAGACTGGAGTAACTGGAGAGAGGAGACTGGAGTAACTGGAGAGTGGAGACCGGAGTAACTGGAGAGCGCGGAGACTGGAGTAACTGGAGAGTGGAGACGGGAATAACAGGAGAGAGGAGACTGGAGTAACTGGAGAGAGGAGACTGGAGTAACTGGAGAGGGGAGACTGGAGTAACTGTAGAGTGTAGACTAGAGTAACTGGAGAGAGTAGACTGGAGTAACTGGAGAGAGGAGACTGGAGTAACTGGAGAGAGGAGACTGGAGTAACTGGAGAGTGCAGACTGGAGTAACTGGAGAGAGGAGACTGGAGAAACTGGAGAAACTGGAGAGAGGAGACTGGAGTAACTGGGGAGAGGAGACTGGAGTAAGTGGAGAGAGGAGACAGGAGTAACTGGAGAGTGCAGACTGGAGTAACTGGAGAGAGGAGACTGGAGTAACTGGAGAGAGGAGACTGCAGTAATTGGAGAAATTGGAGAAAGGAGACTGGAGTAACTGGAGAAACTGGAGAGAGGAGACTGGAGTAACTGGAGAGAGGAGACTGGAGTAACTGGAGAAAGGAGACTGGAGTAACTGGAGAGAGGAGACTGGAGTAACTGGAGGGAGGAGACTGCAGTAATTGGAGTAACTGGAGAGCGCAGACTGGAGTAACTGGAGAGAGGAGACTGGAGTAACTGGAGGGAGGAGACTGGAGTAACTGGAGAGAGGAGACTGGATAAACGGGAGAGTGGAGACTGGAGTAAATGGAGAGAGGAGACTGGAGTAACTGGAGAGAGGAGACAGCAGTAATTGGAGTAACTGGAGAGTGCAGACTGGAGTAACTGGAGAGAGGAGACTGGTGTCACTGGAGAGAGACTGGAGTAACTGGAGAGAGGAGACTGGAATAACTGGAGAGTGGAGACTGGAGTAACTGAAGAGAGGAGACTGGAGTAAATGGAGTGTGAAGACTGGCGTAACTGGAGAGAGGAGACTGGAGTAACTGGAGAGTGGAGACGGCATAACTGGAGAGAGGAGACTGGAGTAACTGGAGAGAGGAGACTTGAGCAACTGGAGAGAGGAGACTGGAGTAACTGGAGAGAGGAGACTGGGGTAACTGGAGAGAGGAGACTGGAGTAACTGGAGAGGAGAGACTGGAGTAACTGGAGATAGGAGACTGGAGTAACTGGAGAGTGGAGACTGGAGTAACTGGAGAGAGGAGACTGGAGTAACTGGAGAGAGGAGACTGGAGTAACTGGAGAGTGCAGACTGGAGTACCTGGAGAGAGGAGACTGGAGTAACTGGAGAGAGGAGACTGGAGTAACTGGAGAGAGGAGACTGGAGTAACTGGACAGTACAGAATGGAGTAACTGGAGAGAGGAGACTGGAGTAACTGTTGAGTGGAGACTGGAGTAACTGGAGAGAGCGGAGACTGGAGTAACTGGAGAGTGGAGACTGGAGTAACTGGAGAGAGCGGAGACTGGAGTAACTGGAGAGAGAAGACTGGAGTAACTGGAGAGTGGAGACTGGAGTAACTGGAAAGAGGAGACTGGAGTAAGTGGAGAGAGGAGACTGGAGTTACTGGAGAGTGAAGACTGGAGTAACTGGGGAGAGGAGACTGGAGTAACTGGAGAGAGGAGACTGCAGTAATTGGAGAAATTGGAGAGAGGAGACTGGAGTAACTGGAGAGAGGAGACTGGAGTAACTGGAGAGAGGAGACTGGAGTAACTGGAGAGAGGAGACTGCAGTAATTGGAGTAACTGGAGAGCGGAGACTGGAGTAACTGGAGAGTGAAGACTGGAGTAACTGGAGAGAGGAGACTGGAGTAAGTGGAGAGAGGAGACTGGAGTAACTGGAGAGTGCAGACTGGAGTAACTGGAGAGAGGAGACTGGAGTAAGTGGAGAGAGGAGACTGCAGTAATTGGAGAAATTGGAGAGAGGAGACTGGAGTAACTGGAGAAACTGGAGAGAGGAGACTGGAGTAACTGGAGAGAGGAGACTGGAGTAACTGGAGAAAGGAGACTGGAGTAACTGGAGAAAGGAGACTGGAGTAACTGGAGAGAGGAGACTGGAGTAACTGGAGAGAGGAGACTGGAGTAACTGGAGAGAGGAGACTGGAGTAAATGGAGTGTGAAGACTGGCGTAACTGGAGAGAGGAGACTGGAGTAACTGGAGAGTGGAGACGGCAGTAACTGGAGAGAGGAGACTGGAGTAACTGGAGAGAGGAGACTTGAGCAACTGGAGAGAGGAGACTGGAGTAACTAGAGAGAGGAGACTGGGGTAACTGGAGAGAGGAGACTGCAGTAACTGGAGAGAGGAGACTGCAGTAACTGGAGAGAGGAGACTGGAGTAACTGGAGAGAGGAGACTGGAGTAACTGGAGAGTGGAGACTGGAGTAACTGGAGAGAGGAGACTGGAGTAACTGGAGATAGGAGACTGGAGTAACTGGAGAGTGGAGACTGGAGTAACTGGAGAGAGGAGACTGGAGTAACTGGAGAGAGGAGACTGGAGTAACTGGAGAGTGCAGACTGGAGTACCTGGAGAGAGGAGACTGGAGTAACTGGAGAGAGGAGACTGGAGTAACTGGAGAGACGAGACTGGAGTAACTGGAATGTACAGAATGGAGTAACAGGAGAGAGGAGACTGGAGTAACTGGAGAGTGGAGAATGGAGTAACTGGAGAGAGGAGACTGGAGTAACTGGAGAGTGGAGACTGGAGTAACTGGAGAGAGCGGAGACTGGAGTAACTGGAGAGTGGAGACGGGAATAACTGGAGAGAGGAGACTGGAGTAACTGGAGAGAGGAGACTGGAGTAACTGGAGAGGGGAGACTGGAGTAACTGTAGAGTGTAGACTAGAGTAACTGGAGAGAAAGTCTGGAGTAACTGGAGAGAGGAGACTGGAGTAACTGGAGAGAGGAGACTGGAGTAACTGGAGAGTGCAGACTGGAGTACCTGGAGAGAGGAGACTGGAGTAACTGGAGAGAGGAGACTGGAGTAACTGGAGAGAGGAGACTGGAGTAACTGGACAGTACAGAATGGAGTAACTGGAGAGAGGAGACTGGAGTAACTGTTGAGTGGAGACTGGAGTAACTGGAGAGAGCGGAGACTGGAGTAACTGGAGAGTGGAGACTGGAGTAACTGGAGTGAGCGGAGACTGGAGTAACTGGAGAGAGAAGACTGGAGTAACTGGAGAGTGGAGACTGGAGTAACTGGAAAGAGGAGACTGGAATAAGTGGAGAGAGGAGACTGGAGTTACTGGAGAGAGGAGACTGCAGTAATTGGAGAAATTGGAGAGAGGAGACTGGAGTAACTGGAGAGTGCACACTGGAGTAAGTGGAGAGAGGAGACTGGAGTAACTGGAGAGAGGAGACTGGAGTAACTGGAGAAAGGAGACTGGAGTAACTGGAGAGAGGAGACTGGAGTAACTGGAGAGAGGAGACTGCAGTAATTGGAGTAACTGGAGAGCGGAGACTGGAGTAACTGGAGAGTGAAGACTGGAGTAACTGGAGAGAGGAGACTGGAGTAAGTGGAGAGAGGAGACTGGAGTAACTGGAGAGTGCAGACTGGAGTAACTGGAGAGAGGAGACTGGAGTAACTGGAGAGAGGAGACTGGAGTAACTGGAGAGAGGAGACTGGAGTAAGTGGAGAGAGGAGACTGGAGTAACTGGAGAGTGCAGACTGGAGTAACTGGAGAGAGGAGACTGGAGTAACTGGAGAGAGGAGACTGCAGTAATTGGAGAAATTGGAGAGAGGAGACTGGAGTAACTGGAGAGAGGAGACTGCAGTAATTGGAGAAATTGGAGAGTGAAGACTGGAGTAACTGGAGAGAGGAGACTTGAGTAACTGGAGAGAGGAGACTGGAGTAACTAGAGAGAGGAGACTGGGGTAACTGGAGAGAGGAGACTGCAGTAACTGGAGAGAGGAGACTGCAGTAACTGGAGAGTGGAGACTGGAGTAACTGGAGAGTGGAGACGGCAGTAACTGGAGAGAGGAGACTGGAGTAACTGGAGAGAGGAGACTTGAGCAACTGGAGAGAGGAGACTGGAGTAACTAGAGAGAGGAGACTGGGGTAACTGGAGAGAGGAGACTGCAGTAACTGGAGAGAGGAGACTGCAGTAACTGGAGAGAGGAGACTGGAGTAACTGGAGAGAGGAGACTGGAGTAACTGGAGAGTGGAGACTGGAGTAACTGGAGAGAGGAGACTGGAGTAACTGGAGATAGGAGACTGGAGTAACTGGAGAGTGGAGACTGGAGTAACTGGAGAGAGGAGACTGGAGTAACTGGAGAGAGGAGACTGGAGTAACTGGAGAGTGCAGACTGGAGTACCTGGAGAGAGGAGACTGGAGTAACTGGAGAGAGGAGACTGGAGTAACTGGAGAGACGAGACTGGAGTAACTGGAATGTACAGAATGGAGTAACAGGAGAGAGGAGACTGGAGTAACTGGAGAGTGGAGAATGGAGTAACTGGAGAGAGGAGACTGGAGTAACTGGAGAGTGGAGACTGGAGTAACTGGAGAGAGCGGAGACTGGAGTAACTGGAGAGTGGAGACGGGAATAACTGGAGAGAGGAGACTGGAGTAACTGGAGAGAGGAGACTGGAGTAACTGGAGAGGGGAGACTGGAGTAACTGTAGAGTGTAGACTAGAGTAACTGGAGAGAAAGTCTGGAGTAACTGGAGAGAGGAGACTGGAGTAACTGGAGAGAGGAGACTGGAGTAACTGGAGAGTGCAGACTGGAGTACCTGGAGAGAGGAGACTGGAGTAACTGGAGAGAGGAGACTGGAGTAACTGGAGAGAGGAGACTGGAGTAACTGGACAGTACAGAATGGAGTAACTGGAGAGAGGAGACTGGAGTAACTGTTGAGTGGAGACTGGAGTAACTGGAGAGAGCGGAGACTGGAGTAACTGGAGAGTGGAGACTGGAGTAACTGGAGTGAGCGGAGACTGGAGTAACTGGAGAGAGAAGACTGGAGTAACTGGAGAGTGGAGACTGGAGTAACTGGAAAGAGGAGACTGGAATAAGTGGAGAGAGGAGACTGGAGTTACTGGAGAGAGGAGACTGCAGTAATTGGAGAAATTGGAGAGAGGAGACTGGAGTAACTGGAGAGTGCACACTGGAGTAAGTGGAGAGAGGAGACTGGAGTAACTGGAGAGAGGAGACTGGAGTAACTGGAGAAAGGAGACTGGAGTAACTGGAGAGAGGAGACTGGAGTAACTGGAGAGAGGAGACTGCAGTAATTGGAGTAACTGGAGAGCGGAGACTGGAGTAACTGGAGAGTGAAGACTGGAGTAACTGGAGAGAGGAGACTGGAGTAAGTGGAGAGAGGAGACTGGAGTAACTGGAGAGTGCAGACTGGAGTAACTGGAGAGAGGAGACTGGAGTAACTGGAGAGAGGAGACTGGAGTAACTGGAGAGAGGAGACTGGAGTAAGTGGAGAGAGGAGACTGGAGTAACTGGAGAGTGCAGACTGGAGTAACTGGAGAGAGGAGACTGGAGTAACTGGAGAGAGGAGACTGCAGTAATTGGAGAAATTGGAGAGAGGAGACTGGAGTAACTGGAGAGAGGAGACTGCAGTAATTGGAGAAATTGGAGAGTGAAGACTGGAGTAACTGGAGAGTGAAGACTGGAGTAACTGGAGAGAGGAGACTGGAGTAAGTGGAGAGAGGAGACTGGAGTAACTGGAGAGTGCAGACTGGAGTAACTGGAGAGAGGAGACTGGAGTAACTGGAGAGAGGAGACTGCAGTAATTGGAGAAATTGGAGAGAGGAGACTGGAGTAACTGGAGAAACTGGAGAGAGGAGACTGGAGTAACTGGAGAGAGGAGACTGGAGTAACTGGAGAAAGGAGACTGGAGTAACTGGAGAAAGGAGACTGGAGTAACTGGAGAGAGGAGACTGGAGTAACTGGAGAGAGGAGACTGGAGTAACTGGAGAGAGGAGACTGGAGTAAATGGAGTGTGAAGACTGGCGTAACTGGAGAGAGGAGACTGGAGTAACTGGAGAGTGGAGACGGCAGTAACTGGAGAGAGGAGACTGGAGTAACTGGAGAGAGGAGACTTGAGCAACTGGAGAGAGGAGACTGGAGTAACTAGAGAGAGGAGACTGGGGTAACTGGAGAGAGGAGACTGCAGTAACTGGAGAGAGGAGACTGCAGTAACTGGAGTGTCAAGACTGGCGTAACTGGAGAGAGGAGACTGGAGTAACTGGAGAGTGGAGACGGCAGTAACTGGAGAGAGGAGACTGGAGTAACTGGAGAGAGGAGACTTGAGCAACTGGAGAGAGGAGACTGGAGTAACTAGAGAGAGGAGACTGGGGTAACTGGAGAGAGGAGACTGCAGTAACTGGAGAGAGGAGACTGCAGTAACTGGAGAGAGGAGACTGGAGTAACTGGAGAGAGGAGACTGGAGTAACTGGAGAGTGGAGACTGGAGTAACTGGAGAGAGGAGACTGGAGTAACTGGAGATAGGAGACTGGAGTAACTGGAGAGTGGAGACTGGAGTAACTGGAGAGAGGAGACTGGAGTAACTGGAGAGAGGAGACTGGAGTAACTGGAGAGTGCAGACTGGAGTACCTGGAGAGAGGAGACTGGAGTAACTGGAGAGAGGAGACTGGAGTAACTGGAGAGACGAGACTGGAGTAACTGGAATGTACAGAATGGAGTAACAGGAGAGAGGAGACTGGAGTAACTGGAGAGTGGAGAATGGAGTAACTGGAGAGAGGAGACTGGAGTAACTGGAGAGTGGAGTCTGGAGTAACTGGAGAGAGCGGAGACTGGAGTAACTGGAGAGTGGAGACGGGAATAACTGGAGAGAGGAGACTGGAGTAACTGGAGAGAGGAGACTGGAGTAACTGGAGAGGGGAGACTGGAGTAACTGTAGAGTGTAGACTAGAGTAACTGGAGAGAAAGTCTGGAGTAACTGGAGAGAGGAGACTGGAGTAACTGGAGAGAGGAGACTGGAGTAACTGGAGAGTGCAGACTGGAGTACCTGGAGAGAGGAGACTGGAGTAACTGGAGAGAGGAGACTGGAGTAACTGGAGAGAGGAGACTGGAGTAACTGGACAGTACAGAATGGAGTAACTGGAGAGAGGAGACTGGAGTAACTGTTGAGTGGAGACTGGAGTAACTGGAGAGAGCGGAGACTGGAGTAACTGGAGAGTGGAGACTGGAGTAACTGGAGTGAGCGGAGACTGGAGTAACTGGAGAGAGAAGACTGGAGTAACTGGAGAGTGGAGACTGGAGTAACTGGAAAGAGGAGACTGGAATAAGTGGAGAGAGGAGACTGGAGTTACTGGAGAGAGGAGACTGCAGTAATTGGAGAAATTGGAGAGAGGAGACTGGAGTAACTGGTGAGTGCACACTGGAGTAAGTGGAGAGAGGAGACTGGAGTAACTGGAGAGAGGAGACTGGAGTAACTGGAGAAAGGAGACTGGAGTAACTGGAGAGAGGAGACTGGAGTAACTGGAGAGAGGAGACTGCAGTAATTGGAGTAACTGGAGAGCGGAGACTGGAGTAACTGGAGAGTGAAGACTGGAGTAACTGGAGAGAGGAGACTGGAGTAAGTGGAGAGAGGAGACTGGAGTAACTGGAGAGTGCAGACTGGAGTAACTGGAGAGAGGAGACTGGAGTAACTGGAGAGAGGAGACTGCAGTAATTGGAGAAATTGGAGAGAGGAGACTGGAGTAACTGGAGAAACTGGAGAGAGGAGACTGGAGTAACTGGAGAGAGGAGACTGGAGTAACTGGAGAAAGGAGACTGGAGTAACTGGAGAAAGGAGACTGGAGTAACTGGAGAGAGGAGACTGGAGTAACTGGAGAGAGGAGACTGGAGTAACTGGAGAGAGGAGACTGGAGTAAATGGAATGTGAAGACTGGCGTAACTGGAGAGAGGAGACTGGAGTAACTGGAGAGTGGAGACGGCAGTAACTGGAGAGAGGAGACTGGAGTAACTGGAGAGAGGAGACTTGAGCAACTGGAGAGAGGAGACTGGAGTAACTAGAGAGAGGAGACTGGGGTAACTGGAGAGAGGAGACTGCAGTAACTGGAGAGAGGAGACTGCAGTAACTGGAGAGTGGAGACTGGAGTAACTGGAGAGTGGAGACGGCAGTAACTGGAGAGAGGAGACTGGAGTAACTGGAGAGAGGAGACTTGAGCAACTGGAGAGAGGAGACTGGAGTAACTAGAGAGAGGAGACTGGGGTAACTGGAGAGAGGAGACTGCAGTAACTGGAGAGAGGAGACTGGAGTAACTGGAGAGAGGAGACTGGAGTAACTGGAGAGTGGAGACTGGAGTAACTGGAGAGAGGAGACTGGAGTGACTGGAGATAGGAGACTGGAGTAACTGGAGAGTGGAGACTGGAGTAACTGGAGAGAGGAGACTGGAGTAACTGGAGAGAGGAGACTGCAGTAATTGGAGTAACTGGAGAGCGGAGACTGGAGTAACTGGAGAGTGAAGACTGGAGTAACTGGAGAGAGGAGACTGGAGTAAGTGGAGAGAGGAGACTGGAGTAACTGGAGAGTGCAGACTGGAGTAACTGGAGAGAGGAGACTGGAGTAACTGGAGAGAGGAGACTGCAGTAATTGGAGAAATTGGAGAGAGGAGACTGGAGTAACTGGAGAAACTGGAGAGAGGAGACTGGAGTAACTGGAGAGAGGAGACTGGAGTAACTGGAGAAAGGAGACTGGAGTAACTGGAGAAAGGAGACTGGAGTAACTGGAGAGAGGAGACTGGAGTAACTGGAGAGAGGAGACTGGAGTAACTGGAGAGAGGAGACTGGAGTAAATGGAATGTGAAGACTGGCGTAACTGGAGAGAGGAGACTGGAGTAACTGGAGAGTGGAGACGGCAGTAACTGGAGAGAGGAGACTGGAGTAACTGGAGAGAGGAGACTTGAGCAACTGGAGAGAGGAGACTGGAGTAACTAGAGAGAGGAGACTGGGGTAACTGGAGAGAGGAGACTGCAGTAACTGGAGAGAGGAGACTGCAGTAACTGGAGAGTGGAGACTGGAGTAACTGGAGAGTGGAGACGGCAGTAACTGGAGAGAGGAGACTGGAGTAACTGGAGAGAGGAGACTTGAGCAACTGGAGAGAGGAGACTGGAGTAACTAGAGAGAGGAGACTGGGGTAACTGGAGAGAGGAGACTGCAGTAACTGGAGAGAGGAGACTGGAGTAACTGGAGAGAGGAGACTGGAGTAACTGGAGAGTGGAGACTGGAGTAACTGGAGAGAGGAGACTGGAGTGACTGGAGATAGGAGACTGGAGTAACTGGAGAGTGGAGACTGGAGTAACTGGAGAGAGGAGACTGGAGTAACTGGAGAGAGGAGACTGGAGTAACTGGAGAGTGCAGACTGGAGTACCTGGAGAGAGGAGACTGGAGTAACTGGAGAGTGGAGAATGGAGTAACTGGAGAGAGGAGACTGGAGTAACTGGAGAGTGGAGACTGGAGTAACTGGAGAGAGCGGAGACTGGAGTAACTGGAGAGTGGAGACGGGAATAACTGGAGAGAGGAGACTGGAGTAACTGGAGAGAGGAGACTGGAGTAACTGGAGAGGGGAGACTGGAGTAACTGTAGAGTGTAGACTAGAGTAACTGGAGAGAAAGACTGGAGTAACTGGAGAGAGGAGACTGGAGTAACTGGAGAGAGGAGACTGGAGTAACTGGAGAGTGCAGACTGGAGTAACTGGAGAGAGGAGACTGGAGAAACTGGAGAAACTGGAGAGAGGAGACTGGTGTAACTGGGGAGAGGAGACTGGAGTAAGTGGAGAGAGCAGACAGGAGTAACTGGTGAGTGCAGACTGGAGTAACTGGAGAGAGGAGACTGGAGTAACTGGAGAGAGGAGACTGCAGTAATTGGAGGGAGGAGACTGCAGTAATTGGAGTAACTGGAGAGCGCAGACTGGAGTAACTGGAGAGAGGAGACTGGAGTAACTGGAGAGAGGAGACTGGAGTAACTGGAGAGAGGAGACTGGAGTAACTGGAGAGAGGAGACTGGAGTAAATGGAGTGTGAAGACTGGCGTAACTGGAGAGAGGAGACTGGAGTAACTGGAGAGAGGAGACTGGAGTAACTGGAGAGAGGAGACTGCAGTAATTGGAGAAATTGGAGAAAGGAGACTGGAGTAACTGGAGAAACTGGAGAGAGGAGACTGGAGTAACTGGAGAGAGGAGACTGGAGTAACATGAGAAAGGAGACTGGAGTAACTGGAGAGAGGAGACTGGTGTAACTGGAGGGAGGAGACTGCAGTAATTGGAGTAACTGGAGAGCGCAGACTGGAGTAACTGGAGAGAGGAGACTGGAGTAACTGGAGGGAGGAGACTGGAGTAACTGGAGAGAGGAGACTGGATAAACTGGAGAGTGGAGACTGGAGTAACTGGAGAGAGGAGACTGGAGTAACTGGAGAGAGGAGACTGCAGTAATTGGAGTAACTGGAGAGTGCAGACTGGAGTAACTGGAGAGAGGAGACTGGAGTAACTGGAGAGTGGAGACTGGAGTAACTGGAGAGAGGAGACTGGAGTAAATGGAGTGTGAAGACTGGCGTAACTGGAGAGAGGAGACTGGAGTAACTGGAGAGTGGGGACGGCAGTAACTGGAGAGAGGAGACTGGAGTAACTGGAGAGAGGAGACTGGATAAACTGGAGAGAGGAGACTGGAGTAACTGGAGAGAGGAGACTGGAGTAACTGGAGAGAGGAGACTGGAGTAACTGGAGAGAGGAGACTGGATAAACTGGAGAGTGGAGACTGGAGTAACTGGAGAGAGGAAACTGGAGTAACTGGAGAGAGGAGACTGCAGTAATTGGAGTAACTGGAGAGTGCAGACTGGAGTAACTGGAGAGAGGAGACTGGTGTAACTGGAGAGAGACTGGAGTAACTGGAGAGAAGAGACTGGAGTAACTGGAGTGTGGAGACTGGAGTAACTGGAAAGAGGAGACTGGAGTAACTGGAGAGTGGAGACCGGAGTAACTGGAGAGCGCGGAGACTGGAGTAACTGGAGAGTGGAGACGGGAATAAGAGGAGAGAGGAGACTGGAGTAACTGGAGAGAGGAGACTGGAGTAACTGGAGAGGGGAGACTGGAGTAACTGTAGAGTGTAGACTAGAGTAACTGGAGAGAGGAGACTGGAGTAACTGGAGAGAGGAGACTGGAGTAACTGGAGAGAGGAGACTGGAGTAACTGGAGAGTGCAGACTGGAGTAACTGGAGAGAGGAGACTGGAGAAACTAGAGAAACTGGAGAGAGGAGACTGGAGTAACTGGGGAGAGGAGACTGGAGTAAGTGGAGAGAGGAGACAGGAGTAACTGGAGAGTGCAGACTGGAGTAACTGGAGAGAGGAGACTGGAGTAACTGGAGAGAGGAGACTGCAGTAATTGGAGAAATTGGAGAAAGGAGACTGGAGTAACTGGAGAAACTGGAGAGAGGAGACTGGAGTAACTGGAGAGAGGAGACTGGACTAACTGGAGAAAGGAGACTGGAGTAACTGGAGAGAGGAGACTGGAGTAACTGGAGGGAGGAGACTGCAGTAATTGGAGTAACTGGAGAGCGCAGACTGGAGTAACTGGAGAGAGGAGACTGGAGTAACTGGAGGGAGGAGACTGGAGTAACTGGAGAGAGGAGACTGGATAAACGGGAGAGTGGAGACTGGAGTAAATGGAGAGAGGAGACTGGAGTAACTGGAGAGAGGAGACAGCAGTAATTGGAGTAACTGGAGAGTGCAGACTGGAGTAACTGGAGAGAGGAGACTGGTGTCACTGGAGAGAGACTGTAGTAACTGGAGAGAGGAGACTGGAATAACTGGAGAGTGGAGACTGGAGTAACTGAAGAGAGGAGACTGGAGTAAATGGAGTGTGAAGACTGGCGTAACTGGAGAGAGGAGACTGGAGTAACTGGAGAGTGGAGACGGCAGTAACTGGAGAGAGGAGACTGGAGTAACTGGAGAGAGGAGACTTGAGCAACTGGAGAGAGGAGACTGGAGTAACTGGAGAGAGGAGACTGGGGTAACTGGAGAGAGGAGACTGGAGTAACTGGAGAGAGGAGACTGGAGTAACTGGAGATAGGAGACTGGAGTAACTGGAGAGTGGAGACTGGAGTAACTGGAGAGAGGAGACTGGAGTAACTGGAGAGAGGAGACTGGAGTAACTGGAGAGTGCAGACTGGAGTACCTGGAGAGAGGAGACTGGAGTAACTGGAGAGAGGAGACTGGAGTAACTGGAGAGAGGAGACTGGAGTAACTGGACAGTACAGAATGGAGTAACTGGAGAGAGGAGACTGGAGTAACTGTTGAGTGGAGACTGGAGTAACTGGAGAGAGCGGAGACTGGAGTAACTGGAGAGTGGAGACTGGAGTAACTGGAGAGAGCGGAGACTGGAGTAACTGGAGAGAGAAGACTGGAGTAACTGGAGAGTGGAGACTGGAGTAACTGGAAAGAGGAGACTGGAGTAAGTGGAGAGAGGAGACTGGAGTTACTGGAGAGTGAAGACTGGAGTAACTGGGGAGAGGAGACTGGAGTAACTGGAGAGAGGAGACTGCAGTAATTGGAGAAATTGGAGAGAGGAGACTGGAGTAACTGGAGAGTGCACACTGGAGTAAGTGGAGAGAGGAGACTGGAGTAACTGGAGAGTGGAGACTGGAGTAACTGGAGAAAGGAGACTGGAGTAACTGGAGAGAGGAGACTGGAGTAACTGGAGAGCGGAGACTGCAGTAATTGGAGTAACTGGAGAGCGGAGACTGGAGTAACTGGAGAGTGAAGACTGGAGTAACTGGAGAGAGGAGACTGGAGTAAGTGGAGAGAGGAGACTGGAGTAACTGGAGAGTGCAGACTGGAGTAACTGGAGAGAGGAGACTGGAGTAACTGGAGAGAGGAGACTGCAGTAATTGGAGAAATTGGAGAGAGGAGACTGGAGTAACTGGAGAAACTGGAGAGAGGAGACTGGAGTAACTGGAGAGAGGAGACTGGAGTAACTGGAGAAAGGAGACTGGAGTAACTGGAGAAAGGAGACTGGAGTAACTGGAGAGAGGAGACTGGAGTAACTGGAGAGAGGAGACTGGAGTAACTGGAGAGAGGAGACTGGAGTAAATGGAGTGTGAAGACTGGCGTAACTGGAGAGAGGAGACTGGAGTAACTGGAGAGTGGAGACGGCAGTAACTGGAGAGAGGAGACTGGAGTAACTGGAGAGAGGAGACTTGAGCAACTGGAGAGAGGAGACTGGAGTAACTAGAGAGAGGAGACTGGGGTAACTGGAGAGAGGAGACTGCAGTAACTGGAGAGAGGAGACTGCAGTAACTGGAGAGAGGAGACTGGAGTAACTGGAGAGAGGAGACTGGAGTAACTGGAGAGTGGAGACTGGAGTAACTGGAGAGAGGAGACTGGAGTAACTGGAGATAGGAGACTGGAGTAACTGGAGAGTGGAGACTGGAGTAACTGGAGAGAGGAGACTGGAGTAACTGGAGAGAGGAGACTGGAGTAACTGGAGAGTGCAGACTGGAGTACCTGGAGAGAGGAGACTGGAGTAACTGGAGAGAGGAGACTGGAGTAACTGGAGAGACGAGACTGGAGTAACTGGAATGTACAGAATGGAGTAACAGGAGAGAGGAGACTGGAGTAACTGGAGAGTGGAGAATGGAGTAACTGGAGAGAGGAGACTGGAGTAACTGGAGAGTGGAGACTGGAGTAACTGGAGAGAGCGGAGACTGGAGTAACTGGAGAGTGGAGACGGGAATAACTGGAGAGAGGAGACTGGAGTAACTGGAGAGAGGAGACTGGAGTAACTGGAGAGGGGAGACTGGAGTAACTGTAGAGTGTAGACTAGAGTAACTGGAGAGAAAGTCTGGAGTAACTGGAGAGAGGAGACTGGAGTAACTGGAGAGAGGAGACTGGAGTAACTGGAGAGTGCAGACTGGAGTACCTGGAGAGAGGAGACTGGAGTAACTGGAGAGAGGAGACTGGAGTAACTGGAGAGAGGAGACTGGAGTAACTGGACAGTACAGAATGGAGTAACTGGAGAGAGGAGACTGGAGTAACTGTTGAGTGGAGACTGGAGTAACTGGAGAGAGCGGAGACTGGAGTAACTGGAGAGTGGAGACTGGAGTAACTGGAGAGAGCGGAGACTGGAGTAACTGGAGAGAGAAGACTGGAGTAACTGGAGAGTGGAGACTGGAGTAACTGGAAAGAGGAGACTGGAGTAAGTGGAGAGAGGAGACTGGAGTTACTGGAGAGAGGAGACTGCAGTAATTGGAGAAATTGGAGAGAGGAGACTGGAGTAACTGGAGAGTGCACACTGGAGTAAGTGGAGAGAGGAGACTGGAGTAACTGGAGAGAGGAGACTGGAGTAACTGGAGAAAGGAGACTGGAGTAACTGGAGAGAGGAGACTGGAGTAACTGGAGAGAGGAGACTGCAGTAATTGGAGTAACTGGAGAGCGGAGACTGGAGTAACTGGAGAGTGAAGACTGGAGTAACTGGAGAGAGGAGACTGGAGTAAGTGGAGAGAGGAGACTGGAGTAACTGGAGAGTGCAGAATGGAGTAACTGGAGAGAGGAGACTGGAGTAACTGGAGAGAGGAGACTGCAGTAATTGGAGAAATTGGAGAGAGGAGACTGGAGTAACTGGAGAAACTGGAGAGAGGAGACTGGAGTAACTGGAGAGAGGAGACTGGAGTAACTGGAGAAAGGAGACTGGAGTAACTGGAGAAAGGACACTGGAGTAACTGGAGAGAGGAGACTGGAGTAACTGGAGAGAGGAGACTGGAGTAACTGGAGAGAGGAGACTGGAGTAAATGGAGTGTGAAGACTGGCGTAACTGGAGAGAGGAGACTGGAGTAACTGGAGAGTGGAGACGGCAGTAACTGGAGAGAGGAGACTGGAGTAACTGGAGAGAGGAGACTTGAGCAACTGGAGAGAGGAGACTGGAGTAACTAGAGAGAGGAGACTGGGGTAACTGGAGAGAGGAGACTGCAGTAACTGGAGAGAGGAGACTGCAGTAACTGGAGAGTGGAGACTGGAGTAACTGGAGAGTGGAGACGGCAGTAACTGGAGAGAGGAGACTGGAGTAACTGGAGAGAGGAGACTTGAGCAACTGGAGAGAGGAGACTGGAGTAACTAGAGAGAGGAGACTGGGGTAACTGGAGAGAGGAGACTGGAGTAACTGGAGAGAGGAGACTGGAGTAACTGGAGAGTGGAAACTGGAGTAACTGGAGAGAGGAGACTGGAGTAACTGGAGATAGGAGACTGGAGTAACTGGAGAGTGGAGACTGGAGTAACTGGAGAGAGGAGACTGGAGTAACTGGAGAGAGGAGACTGGAGTAACTGGAGAGTGCAGACTGGAGTACCTGGAGAGAGGAGACTGGAGTAACTGGAGAGTGGAGAATGGAGTAACTGGAGAGAGGAGACTGGAGTAACTGGAGAGTGGAGACTGGAGTAACTGGAGAGAGCGGAGACTGGAGTAACTGGAGAGTGGAGACGGGAATAACTGGAGAGAGGAGACTGGAGTAACTGGAGAGAGGAGACTGGAGTAACTGGAGAGGGGAGACTGGAGTAACTGTAGAGTGTAGACTAGAGTAACTGGAGAGAAAGACTGGAGTAACTGGAGAGAGGAGACTGGAGTAACTGGAGAGAGGAGACTGGAGTAACTGGAGAGTGCAGACTGGAGTAACTGGAGAGAGGAGACTGGAGAAACTGGAGAAACTGGAGAGAGGAGACTGGTGTAACTGGGGAGAGGAGACTGGAATAAGTGGAGAGAGCAGACAGGAGTAACTGGAGAGTGCAGACTGGAGTAACTGGAGAGAGGAGACTGGAGTAACTGGAGAGAGGAGACTGCAGTAATTGGAGAAATTGGAGAAAGGAGACTGGAGTAACTGGAGAAACTGGAGAGAGGAGACTGCAGTAACTGGAGAGAGGAAACTGGAGTAACTGGTGAAAGGAGACTGGAGTAACTGGAGAGAGGAGACTGGAGTAACTGGAGGGAGGAGACTGCAGTAATTAGAGTAACTGGAGAGCGCAGACTGGAGTAACTGGAGAGAGGAGACTGGAGTAACTGGAGAGAGGAGACTGGAGTAACTGGAGAGAGGAGACTGGAGTAACTGGAGAGAGGAGACTGGAGTAAATGGAGTGTGAAGACTGGCGTAACTGGAGAGAGGAGACTGGAGTAACTGGAGAGTGGAGACGGCAGTAACTGGAGAGAGGAGACTGGAGTAACTGGAGAGAGGAGACTTGAGCAACTGGAGAGAGGAGACTGGAGTAACTAGAGAGAGGAGACTGGGGTAACTGGAGAGAGGAGACTGCAGTAACTGGAGAGAGGAGACTGCAGTAACTGGAGAGAGGAGACTGGAGTAACTGGAGAGAGGAGACTGGAGTAACTGGAGAGTGGAGACTGGAGTAACTGGAGAGAGGAGACTGGAGTAACTGGAGATAGGAGACTGGAGTAACTGGAGAGTGGAGACTGGAGTAACTGGAGAGAGGAGACTGGAGTAACTGGAGAGAGGAGACTGGAGTAACTGGAGAGTGCAGACTGGAGTACCTGGAGAGAGGAGACTGGAGTAACTGGAGAGAGGAGACTGGAGTAACTGGAGAGACGAGACTGGAGTAACTGGAAAGTACAGAATGGAGTAACAGGAGAGAGGAGACTGGAGTAACTGGAGAGTGGAGAATGGAGTAACTGGAGAGAGGAGACTGGAGTAACTGGAGAGTGGAGACTGGAGTAACTGGAGAGAGCGGAGACTGGAGTAACTGGAGAGTGGAGACGGGAATAACTGGAGAGAGGAGACTGGAGTAACTGGAGAGGGGAGACTGGAGTAACTGGAGAGGGGAGACTGGAGTAACTGTAGAGTGTAGACTAGAGTAACTGGAGAGAAAGACTGGAGTAACTGGAGAGAGGAGACTGGAGTAACTGGAGAGAGGAGACTGGAGTAACTGGAGAGTGCAGACTGGAGTAACTGGAGAGAGGAGACTGGAGAAACTGGAGAAACTGGAGAGAGGAGACTGGAGTAACTGGGGAGAGGAGACTGGAGTAAGTGGAGAGAGCAGACAGGAGTAACTGGAGAGTGCAGACTGGAGTAACTGGAGAGAGGAGACTGGAGTAACTGGAGAGAGGAGACTGCAGTAGTTGGAGAAATTGGAGAAAGGAGACTGGAGTAACTGGAGAAACTGGAGAGAGGAGACTGCAGTAACTGGAGAGAGGAAACTGGAGTAACTGGTGAAAGGAGACTGGAGTAACTGGAGAGAGGAGACTGGAGTAACTGGAGGGAGGAGACTGCAGTAATTGGAGTAACTGGAGAGCGCAGACTGGAGTAACTGGAGAGAGGAGACTGGAGTAACTGGAGAGAGGAGAATGGAGTAACTGGGGAGAGGAGACTGGAGTAACTGGAGAGAGGAGACTGGAGTAACTGGAGAGAGGAGACTGGAGTAACTGGAGAGTGCAGACTGGAGTAACTGGAGTAACTGGAGAGAGGAGACTGGAGTAACTGGAGAGAGGAGACTGGAGTAACTGGAGAGTGGAGACTGGGGTAACTGGAGAGAGGAGACTGGAGTAACTGGGGAGAGGAGACTGGAGTAACTGGAGAGAGGAGACCGCAGTAATTGGAGTAACTGGAGAGAGGAGACTGGAGTAACTGGAGAGTGCAGACTGGAGTAACTGGAGAGAGGAGACCGCAGTAATTGGAGTAACTGGAGAGAGGAGACTGGAGTAACTGGATTGTGCAGACTGGAGTAACTGGAGAGAGGAGACTGGAGTAACTGCAGAGAGGAGACTGGTGTAACTGGAGTAACTGGAGAGAGGAGACTGGAGTAACTGGAGAGAGGAGACTGGAGTAACTGCAGAGAGGAGACTGGAGTAACTGGAGTAACTGGAGAGAGGAGACTGGAGTAACTGGAGACTGGAGACTGGAGTAACTGGAGAGAGGAGACTGGAATAACTGGAGAGACGAGACTGGAGTAACTGGAGAGAGGAGACTGGAATAACTGGAGAGAGGAGACTGGAGTAACTGGAGACTGGAGACTGGAGTAACTTTAGAGAGGAGACTGGAATAACTGGAGAGAGGAGACCGCAGTAATTGGAGTAACTGGAGAGAGGAGACTGGAGTAACTGGAGAGAGGAGACTGGGGTAACTGGAGAGAGGAGACTGGGGTAACTGGAGACTGGAGACTGGAGTAACTGGAGAGTGGAGACTGGAATAACTGGAGAGAGTAGACTGGAGTAACTGGAGAAACTGGAGAAAGGTGAATACAGAGTGGAGGGAAACCATCAAGGAAGGCTGCAATTTTTCTGGAGAGGTGGGTGTCAGGGCACCTGAAGGACTCTGAAGTTTAAACTGTTTGGGGGAGGGAGAAGAGGCCTGAAGACTCAGGGGTGGGGCAGCCAAATCCAGTAGGGGCCCCTGTGTTTGTATTGGTGTTTGCACACAGGGAGCTCCCTCCCCACCCCAACTGCCTGCTCGGGACAGCTGGAGTTGCCCGGGTGAAGACTGTCTTGTTAAAATCAGAAGAGGAGAGTACCGGGCGGCTCCAGCCGTCCCGGGCGAAGTAGCCTCCCCCAACTGGAAGACAACAAACAAGTTTGGACTAATTGTGATAAAGGTGCTCCAACTGGCAGTTGAAACAAACATCCTTTTCAGCCTTTCTCTCCCTTCCTCCACTCAGTCGCCTCAATCACCTATCCTCCCCTTTTCCTTTACCATCCTACGCCATCCTCCTCTACTCCCACTCCACCTTGTTTAAAGTTTGCTTTTTTTAAAATTGTGTAAATTTGTTTTGTTTCTTGGGGGTGGACGTAGCTCTTAGACCCCATGGCAAGCCCCTCTTCGCCGGTGGCGGGGCCTTCCCGTTCATATGCTGCTGCGGCTGCTGCAGCTGCACCTGTTGCCCCGTCACCGTTTGCTTTATTAACATCGAAGCATGGGGTCAAGAGCTACGTCCACCCGAACATGACTATAGAGGCATGCGTGAAAGCAATGTCCGAGGTTGTCGGCCCTTCGGCCATTGTTGCAGCCTCTAAAATGTACGGGAAGGCAGTGTTTTTCCTGAAGACCAAGCGGGCGGTGTCCCTGGCTCTGAGCAAGGGGCTCACCGTGGGCGGGACCTTTCTGCCAGTGGACCCTCTGGAGGCCACTGCGCAAAGGCTCATTCTATCCAATGTCCCACCCTTCATTCCTGGTGAGCTCCTCCTTCCCCACCTGCACCATCTGGGGGAGGTAAAGACGGGGCTCACCCCAGTCCCGCTCGGTCTTCGGGAGAACAGCCTCCGACACGTGTACTCCTTCCGCCGCCAGTTATTCATGCAGCTGGCGCGGGAGGAGGTGACAGAGGGCCACTTTTATGTAGAATTCCAGGGGACGGCCTACCGCGTCTTCTGGACCTTGGACGGGGTGCGGTGCCATGTCTGTAAGGGGGTGGGGCATGTTCGTAAGAACTGCCCCAACCTCCCGGCTGCCAACTCCAACTCGGCGGCCCAGGGTGGCGACGCTGCACCTCCTCCCACCCCCCCTACACCACCACCAGATACCATTCAGTCGGTACCGGAGGCTGTGGTTTTCACGGCCTCCGGCAGGGAGGGGGGTGACCGTCCAAGTGGAAGGAAGGCGCGGAGGAGAAATAAACATCGAGAGGCGCGTCCCCTGGACACCGTGACACTACCCGAGTCTGAGCTCAGCCCAAGGCCCGATCTCGGGAAGTCAACTTGCCCCAGGGCTGGGCTCAGGCCCAGGGTGAATAAAAAAACGGAGAGTGTGGAGGTGGAGGCCTCTGATGATATGGAGGTCTCTGAGCCTCCGCACCCAACTGGGAAAAAGAGGAGAAGGCACCCCTCCACAGAGGTGACAAGGGGCCCTGAGGCGCAGGGCCCATCTGTTGGAGGGGAGCTGTCTCCTGTTTCGGGTCCCAAGGTTTCCCCTACCGCCACCACCAAGGCTGCAAAGTCCGGGCAGAAGCTCCCTATTCCTCAGGATGGAGTGGAGGGGGAGTCACCTGTACGTGTGGCCCCTCCAGGGGAAGCCAGTGGAGCCCTGCTTGTGGTGGGGGAGCCTGGGGACTCCGCCTATTCTGCCACTGCTAATGGGTCGGGTGCCCTGAATGAAGGGGAGGGCGAGGTCCCAGAGGGTCGGGCCTCCCAGCTGGAGTCCACCACCAACCAGGAGACCCCCGACCCAGTTATAACTGAGAATGCTGCCCCATCT